>NC_090650.1:165288768-165537291 GCF_040937935.1 Hyperolius riggenbachi
GGATATGCAGGACAACCAGGCAACTGGTGTTGCTTAAAAGGAAATAAATATGGCAGCCTCCATGTCACTCTCACCTCGGGTTCACTTTCAGCATGCATTTTGTCACAAAGCGTGGTCTTGTTCTCCTGTACCTCCACTTCCATCCTGTGTGCTGGCTGGGTTAGCGTTGCCGTTCCCATTGGTACTAGGACAGCTTTTTAGGATCTAATTTCTATTATATTTATCAATGCATGGCGATAAACTGCATTGGCCTTAAGCGTGCAGTTTTTCCCCATACACCTTGCCTTGTTTTGCCTTGTTTTGGGAGTTTTATTTGTTTTATTGGCAGTCAAGTATAATTGGCGCACTGCTCTGCAAACATGAGTCCCTTTTATTCTGTGCCTAAGATCTATGTGTAAAATGCCCCCCACTATTTCCAACCCATTTTTCAGAAGTTTCCCTCATTTTGCATTTTTTTCAGGCCTGCAAAGCAGGCATGCTTGGGTCCCCATTGACTTCCATTAGGCTCGGTGTTCGGCTGAATATACCGAACATCCGGACCATGTTCGGCTGAGCCGACCCGAGCCCGAGTATCTGGGTATTCGATCAACACTAATCCGGACCATGTTCGGCCGAGCCGACCCAAGCCCGAATATATGGCTGTTCGATCAACACTACGTGTGACTGCCTGCCCCAAGACTAAGTTGGTCCCCACACAGCATCTCTGCCTGCAGGCCACTTGACTGCCTTCTTCACCACTACTAACAGGGTGCAGGACTCCAGCCGGATTCCTGAATTTTTAAGGCCGCTGCTATCAGCGGCCGCTAACACAACCAACAAAAATTTTTTCTGGTGTGTGTGTACATGCCTGCCTAATTTTTTGGGCTGCACTGCAGCTGCAACAGCAAAACAAAAGGCATGTACATGTGTCAATTCTAGTGTTGGGCGAACACCTGGATGTTCGGGTTCGCGAACATTCGCCGAACATGGCCGCGATGTTCGGGTGTTCGCGCCGAACTCCGAACATAATGGAAGTCAATGGGGACCCGAACTTTCGTGCTTTGTAAAGCTTCCTTACATGCTACATACCCCAAATTTGCAGGGTATGTGCACCTTGGGAGTGGGTACAAGAGGGAAAAAATATTTTAAAAAAAGAGCTTATAGTTTTTGAGAAAATTGATTGTAAAGTTTCAAAGGAAAAAATGTGGAAAATGTCATTTTTCTTTGAACAGGTAACATGCTTTTTGTCGCCATGCAGTCATAAATGTATGCGGTGTACTACTATTCCCAGCAGCGACACAGAGCACAATGCTATACAGTGGTGGGTGAGCGGTGTACTACTATTCCCAGCAGCGACACAGAGCACAATGCTATACAGTGGTGGGTGAGCGGTGTACTACTGTTCCCAGCAGCGACACAGAGCACAATGCTATACAGTGGTGGGTGAGCGGTGTACTACTATTCCCAGCAGCGACACAGAGCACAATGCTATACAGTGGCGGGTGAGCGGTGTACTACTGTTCCCAGCAGAGACACAGAGTGGCAGTAAACACAATGCTATACAGTGGTGGGTGAGCGGTGTACACAGAGTGGCAGTAAACACAATGCTATATAGTGTGGGTGAGCGGTGTACTACTGTTCCCAGCAGCGACACAATGACTGGGGGGACCCTGGCTAGCCTGGCTGGAGAGAGAACTACCCTGCCTGCCTACCCAAAGCTAAACCCACAGACAAATGGCGGAGAAATGACGTGGATTGGGTATTTATTTACCCGAACCACGTGACCCGTTCGGCCAATCAGAGTGCGTTCGGGACCGAACCACGTGACCCGTTCGGCCAATCACAGCGCTAGCCGAACGTTCGGCCATGCGCTCTTAGTTCGGCCATATGGCCGAACGGTTTGGCCGAACACCATCAGGTGTTCGGTCGAACTCGAACATCACCCGAACAGGGTGATGTTCTGCAGAACCCGAACAGTGGCGAACACTGTTCGCCCAACACTAGTCAATTCCCCTTCATGATCGTTACCTTGCCTCGGTGAAGGGGCTTGCGTATCACAATGAAGCAGTTAAGGGGCACACCCAAGATAATAAGGTCATTGCTTCATTGTGGACAGACCAAATTCGATCAGCTGGACAGTCACTGTTGTTCTGTCATTAAGTTACCTCAGCCCGGCGACCATAGGGACTGGAAAAGCACTATCCCCTGCACTCTCGCTAAGCCAGTCCAGCACGGCCGTCACTACACAAATAGCTGTTTGCTTTGCGTTACACAGTGAGTTTAGTCTGTCAGCGTGAAACAGTACACTAATTACATTACCTTATTGGTGTAAACACATGCAAGATGTTTTAAAGCACTTTAGGCCTCCAATTTAGCATGCAATGTGATTTCTGCCCTTAAAACGCTGCTATGCGTCAAATCCTGATTTTTCCCCGGGACTTTTGGCATGTATCCCACTCTGCAATTCCCCCCTCCAGGTGTTAGACTCCTTGAAACATCTTTTCCATCACTTTTGTGGCCAGCATAAATGTTTGTAATTTTCAAAATTCGCCTCCCCATTGAAGTCTATTGCTGTTTACGAAGGTTCGCGCGAAACCAAACTTTTGCGGAAGTTCTCGTTCGAGGTTCGCGAACCTAAACTTGGAGGTACGAGCCATCTCAAATTTCTGTGCCTTTTAAAGGGAAAAACAGGGAAAGACATGAAAAAATACAGTATTTCTCCAATTCCATCTACTGTAGTTTTAAAATAAACAATGCTACTCTGCATAAAACGCACACATTTTATCTGCCTGTTTTTCCTGATTGTCACAACATTTAAATGATTTCCCCAGTGCAAAGTAAGGTGACAATATGTTATTGAAAATAAAGGTGCTTTTCTGTCTTTTGTTTTCTCATTGTTGTAGCAGGCAGTTAAACATCAGGAGGGTTGAATTCCAGCGAGTCAAGCTATCGCAAATCAAACGCCTCGCCAGCAAGTTGCTTCTCCGCTGAATATCGGCCAAGCGCGCCATGGCCATGTAAGACCGCCTGAAATGCCCACACAACTTCCTGGACTGCTTCCGGACGTCCTGTAAGCCTGGGTACTTACTCACAAATCTCTGAATTATTAGATTCAGCACATGTGCCATGCAGGGTACATGTATCAACTTTCCCAAATTCAAAGTCGAAATGAGATTGCTGCCCTTGTCACACACCACGTTGCTGATCTCCAGTTGGTGCAGGGTCAGCCACCGATACACCTGTTTGTTAATAGCAGCCAGGAGAGCTGCTCCAGTGTGACTTTCCGCTTTGAGGCAAGACATGTCTAAGATTGCGTGACACTGTCGTACCTGGCATGCAGCATAGGCCCTGGGGAGCTGGAACTGTGTAGCTGGAGAGGAGATCGCAGCACCAGTAGAGTTGTACTGCCACTCAACCAAGGAGGAGGATGACAGTGAAGAGGATGTAGCAGGAGGAGTAGGAGGAGAAGGAGAGGAGGTGGCAGCAGGCCTGCCTGCAAGCTGTTGAGGTGTCACAAGTAGGTCCGCTGCACAGCCACGTATTCCCTGCTTGCCATCGGTCACCAGGTTGACCCAATGGGCTTTGTAAGTAATGTACCTGCCCTGACCGTGCTTGGCAGACCAGGCATCTGTGGTCAGATGGACCCTTGACCCAACTCTGTGTGCCAAAGATGACACCACTTGCCTTTCAACTTCACGGTACAGTTTAGGTATCAGCTTTTTAGAAAAATAATTGTGGCCTGGTATCCTCCACTGCGGTGTCCAGTTTTCGAAAGGCCTTAGAGTCCACCAGCTGGTATGGTAACAGCTGGCGGGCTAACAGTTCTGCCAAGCCAGGTGTCAGACACCGGGCAAGGGGTGACTGGCAGACATTGGCTTCTTCCGCTCAAAGATTTCCTTCACGGATGTAACGAAAAATCCGCAACGCCAGATGGATTGCGGAAATATGGTCGCATCCAGTCCGGCAAGCGGATCTTCCAACGCGGGATGCGGAAATTCGTCCGCATCCGCTGCGCAAACCCGTTCGAGCACTCTGCTCCAAACTCACCAGCATGCTGCTCACCAGGGCTCTGCCATCTTGCATCTAGGGGGTGCGCGCGCACGCCAGACACGCCTTTATACTCTTAGAAAGCATGTCAGCTGACCTGGAGGTCAGCTGACATTTTAGCCTGCTTTGATTGGTTGCTGCCTGGGGTGGAGACTTCTCTCCCAAGCAGTATATAAGGAAGTGCTTTTCAGTCACACTTCGTCTGTGTTTGCGATACCCTGTGTCCGCACTCAGACCTAGTCAGCCTTTTCTCTGGTATTGTGTTATATATTGGTTTATCGCCAATATATACACATATTGTTCTGTTTGTTTTATCGTGTATGATTCTGTGCATGTCTTGACTACTCTTCTGCTTCCTGATTCTGTACTTCGCCAGCCTGTACCGTTATCGACTATTGGCTTGGTTTCCGACTATTCTCTTGTCTCACGTTTCTGTACTGCTGCCACCTGATCTGTTGCCGAACCTCATTTTGTCTGACCTTTCTCCCTTCAGTGGAACGTCTCCCACTGTAGGGTTCTATCAGAGGCTTGCTGTAACGATTGTGGAATCATATTCGCGGTCAGCGCACCAGACGTGCGCTGACGCGGCGGATTTCCTCCACAAGCATATATTTGAGGACACCCAGGCTAGGTGCTATGCACCCGCAGAGGGCAATTCCCTCCGGCAGATGGCGCTGTGGAGTGCAGGCGAACACAGTCACTGCACAGCCACAGATGCCAGACGGGAATTGTACAGATCCAGGACAAGGCACGATCAGGCAGGGCCGGATAGCCCACAAGAAACAGAGCAAAGGTACAGAACCAATGTGTGTCCACCAAACTAGTCGCCACCCAGCGACGGTGAACATACAACGGCGGAAACGAAGTGGGAATGCAATCGCAAGAATGGCGATTGCCTACAGAGACACAAGACTGAGCAAAACAGGGCACGAGGGTAGCAAAGGCACAGCAAATAATACAATGAGGAGATACGGAAAATAACAAACGCTAGCTAACCGCGAACACCGCACTCATTCGCAACAGTGCACGCGGTTATGCGCGGTCTCCACGTGATAAGCACAATAGAGACAAGCACGCCTACCTAACCATTAACAGACAAACATGAAACAGAGGACGCGAGCGCTTGCTTAACGGTTACCTCACCGAGCCTCCAGCAAGCGTAGCAGACAAGACAGACACACGAAAACAGGGACAAGCGAGATATAGGATCCACAGCACTAGCGAGAAGCGAGTGCGATCCAGGTACAGAGTAGCAGAACAGAAGGATCCCCAGTGCTAGCGAAAAGTGGCTAGCGCGATCCCAGGAGACAGAACAGAAGGATCCCCAGCGCTAGCGAAAAGTGGCTAGCGCGATCCCAGAAGACAGAACAGAAGGATCCCCAGCGCTAGCGAAAAGTGGCTAGCGCGATCCCAGGAGACAGAACAGAAGGATCCCCAGCGCTAGCGAAAAGTGGCTAGCGCGATCCCAGAAGACAGAACAGAAGGATCCCCAGCGCTAGCGAAAAGTGGCTAGCGCAATCCCAGGAGACAGAACAGAAGGATCCCCAGCGCTAGCGAAAAGTGGCTAGCGCGATCCCAGAAGACAGAACAGAAGAGATAGCTGGAAGCAACCGCTGCACCAGCTATACTCCAAGAACAGAGATCAGAACCATTTCCTGTCGACCACCGTTGGGACAGGACAATGGCAACAGAACATACAAACAGATAATACAACCTGACTGGGCTAGAAGGGGAGCCTAAAGCAACCCCCAGGAATTTAACTATACTAGATAGCAACGACTGACACTCCAGCAGTATCCATCAGGAACAGACCATGGAAAGGAAATGACCAGCAAAGCCTTCTGGGAAACATAAAGCTCTTATAATGCCAGTCATCAAAGAAGGCAGGTAGGGGATTTGCATTAGAGTTGGGCCGAACGGTTCGCCTGCGAACCGTTCCATGCGAACTTCCGTGGTTCGCGTTCGCGTCCCGCAGGCGAACCTTTGCGGAAGTTCGGTTCGCCCCATAATGCACCATGGAGGGTCAACTTTGACCCTCTACATCACAGTCAGCAGGCCCAGTGTAGCCAATTAGGCTACACTAGCCCCTGGAGCCCCACCCCCCTTATATAAGGCAGGCAGCAGCGGCCATTACGGTCACTTGTGTGCCTGCGTTAGTGAGAGTAGGGAGAGCTGCTGCAGACTGTCTCTCATAGGGAAAGATTAGTTAGGCTTAGCTTGTTCCTGGCTGCATACCTGTTCTGTTCAGTGAGACCACTGCATACCTGTTCAGTGAACCTGCCACTGCATACCTGTTCTGTGAACCCACCACTGCATACCTGTTCTGTGAACCCACCACTGCATACCTGTACTGTGAACCCACCACTGCATACCTGTTCAGTGAACCCACCACTGCATACCTGTTCAGTGAACCTGCCACTGCATACCTGTTCTGTGAACCCACCACTGCATACCTGTTCTGTGAACCCACCACTGCATACCTGTTTAGTTAACCCACCACTGCATACCTGTTCAGTGAACCTGCCACTGCATATCTGTTCTGTAAACCCGCCACTGCATACCTGTTCTGTGAACCCACCACTGCATACCTGTTCAGTGAACCCACCACTGCATACCTGTTGTGTTCAGTGAACCCGCCACTGTATACCTGTTCTGTTCAGTGGACCCGCCACTGTATACATGTTCAGTGAACCCGCCACTGCATACCTGTTGTGTTCAGTGAACCTGCCACTGCATACCTGTTCTGTGAACCCGCCACTGCATACCTGTTCTGTTCAGTGGACCCGCCACTGTATACCTGTTCTGTTCAGTGAACCCGCCACTGTATACCTGTTGAGGGACCCCCGTATAAAAAAACCTCAAGGGGAATGAGCTGTACTGGGTGGCCACACTACTAGACCCTCGGTACAGGCACAAAGTGGCGGACCTGTTACCAACTCACCTGAAGGTGGAAAGGATGCAGCACATGCAGAACTAGCTGTCAACTATGCTTTACAATGCCTTTAAGGGTGATGTGACAGCACAACGCCAGCAAGGTACCACTGCCACTAATCCTCCTCCCGTGTCCACGCAGTCAAAGACAGGACGCTCCAGCGATCTCATGGTGATGTCGGACATGTGGACGTTCTTTAGTCCAACGCCTCGCCGTAGCCCTTCCGGATCCACCCTCCACCAACGCCTGGAACGGCAGGTAGCCGACTACCTGGCCTTAAGTGTGGATGTAGACACTGCTGTGAACAGCGATGAGGAACCCTTGAACTACTGGGTGCGCAGGCTTGACCTGTGGCCAGAGCTGTCCCAATTTGCCATCCAACTTCTCTCCTGCCCTGCCGCAAGCGTCCTGTCAGAAAGGACCTTCAGCGCAGCTGGAGGCATTGTCACTGAAAAGAGAAGTCGCCTAAGTCACAAAAGTGTTAAGTACCTCACCTTTATCAAAATGAATGAGGCATGGATCCCGGAGGGCTGCTGCCCGCCCCAAGACTAAGTCAGTCCCCGCACACACAGCATCTCTGCCTGCACGCCGTGTGACTGGCTGCCTGGCCTGCCCCGAGAAGACTAAGTCGCTCCCAGTCCCTCCACACAGCATGTCTGCCTGCAGGCCGCTTGACTACCTTCTCCGCCACCACCAACAGGGTCCGAGACTCCAGGCGGATTGCTGAATTTTTTAGGCCGCTGCTAGCAGCGGCCGCTGTAATAATTTTTCTGGTGCGTGTACATGACTGCCTAATTTTTCTGGCTGCACTGCGGGCAGCTGCAACAACAAAAGAAAAGGCATGTACATGCGCCCATTCCACTTCGTGATCATTACCTTGCCGTGGTGAAGGGGCTTGCGTATCACAATGAAGCAATGACCGGCGCCTAGATGAGTGTCTCGGGGGGCACACAAAAGATAATAAGGTCGTTCCTTCATTGTGGTCAGACCAAATTTGATCAGCTGGACAGTCACTGTTCTGTCATTTAGCTACATCAGCCAGGCGACCATATGGGCTGTAAAGCCACCAAAACCTGCACTCTCGCCATGGTGCGCACCACTCCAGCACGGCCGTCACTACACAAACAGAAGTTTGCGGTGCGTTACACGGTGAGTTTGGTGTGTCAGTGTGAAGCAGTACCTTAATTACACTACCTGATTGATGTATACACATGCAAGATGTTTTAAAGCACTTTAGGCCTGTCATTTAGCATTCAATGTGATTTCTGCCCTTAAAACGCTGCTTTGCGTCAAATCCAGATTTTTCCCGGGGACTTTTGGCGTGTATCCCACTCCGCCATGCCCCCCTCCAGGTGTTAGACCCCTTGAAACATCTTTTCCATCACTTTTGTGGCCAGCATAATTTTTTTTTTCAAAGTTTGCATCCCCATTGAAGTCTATTGCGGTTCGTGAACTTTAACGCGAACCGAACGTTCCGCGAAAGTTCGCGAACCCGGTTCGCGAACCAAAAATCGGAGGTTTGGCCCAACTCTAATTTGCATAACGAATGTATGCAAATTCCCCAGCAAGAGAACAGACCAGAACTTGCAATGGAAAGACGGGTCTCTGTTCCAGAGTCCTGCAGCATGCAAACCTAAACAATGGTCAAAAGGCTGCCTGCCTGCGCAGGCAGCTGAGCGGATTCTCACAGTACCCCCCCCCCCCTCTAGGGATGGATTCCAGACATCCCTCAAACTGGTATCATCACAAAACTCAAACTGAAGACTCATGAAGGTCGGGACAGCCCGACAAGGCCCAATTCCAGAGTCAGTCCATCCGAAACCGACCTCATCGGAAGCAGAAGCCACCGAAACATGCCCATCAGCACTACAAGTCTCAGCGTAACACCCATCAGGACTGTGGACACCAGAGAAGAAGCCATCGACACCCTCCAGACAATACCCACCACCTTCCAAGGAGCGTCCAAGAATACCAAACCTGCCGCAATACCTGTTCGAAGTGTCCCTTACAACACCAAAGCCATTTCTGATCGTATTCAGGGCACCAAGCAAAACCTTTCCCGGAATCTCCCAGAACGCCTTGAAGCTCCGCAGAGATCCCAAGAAGCCAGAACGCTCACCAGGCTCACATGGAGAACCACCAAGAACCCCTATGGAACCTATGATCATTCCAGACTCAAAATTAGCAGGACACCCATCAAGATCAGGACTTTCAGGGACCACTTCTGGGCATGCAAGCAGGCAGGCTATATCGGAACATGTCTCCACTGAGGAAGCATCTGAGTACGCTGGTAACCGAGGCACACTTGGGCTTTCTGGGTCACTGAGCACATCGGGGTACACTAGTACAGGAGAAACCTCAGAACATGTCGGGAAACTGCCAACCTCAGAGTCCGACACGACAAGACCAAAACCAGTACCGGGCAGAAAATCATCACGAGTAAAGGTCACAGGTACTGGTCTTTCAAAAGAAGACTCGGACTCAAATTCAGAATTTTCTGTAACTGTAATATCATCATTGACTACACATGAATGAAGCTCCACAAGAGCTGCAAAAGTAGTCAGCAAGGCAGCAATGCCTACTGAAGTGGGCAACACCTCAGAAGGACCTGGGGGGCAGGAGACATCTCCTACAAGTTCTGCACCCTTTGGGAGGAACTCGGAGATCTCCAGGACATCAGACAAGACCTCAGGAACACCATTTCCCAAGTTTTCTAAGAAGGATTCTGAACTATCCATGTTACAGGGCAAAACTTGAACTTTATTTTGTGTGCAGGGCAGATGTCCCAGGGAAGGTTCCACCATAAACTGAGACTGAATTTTATCATCAGGACAGGGATACACAGGAATATCTAGTGAAACTAGCTCTGATTTTCTGAGTTTTGCCTCACTACAGGCAGATTCCTCCATAGCAGTCAAACCAGTCTGCAATTCCAATTCATAGACCAGGAGCTCGATCTCCCATTTCTCAAACGGGGGCTCCCATGCACACTTAACAAAGGATGAACAATCATAGTGCGCACAGTCTACAGATGGAACTGGAGCAGGAACAGAACGGGAATCTTCTTACTCTTTATTGGGGTCAATTGATTGGTGTGTGTGTAATTCATCCAAAATGATCTGCCACACATACATCACCAGATCCACAACACACTCGTCACATTTATCAGAATCAATCAAAAGGCACACAGAGTAAAGACAATCGTTCAGGACATCCGCGCTTTTTGCGATGTAAAAATCGCAAAAGGCTTTCCAATCCAAATCAAATTCCTCCACCAAGGCCCCGATTTCCCATGAGGCAAATGGCGGTTCGAACAACCCAGTATCTAAATAATCTCCATATGGGTGGGGATCAGGAACGAGTACAGATTTTTTAACTGCTTTAATATAGTGTGCGATCCTACCTATAATAGGATCCACATATGCTTTTGTCACAGGCAATGACATCTGAAGCAAATCAAAGGTTCCCTCTGGCCTGGGAATTTTGGTTTGGCTGGTCATTCTGTATCGATTGTGGAATCGTATTCGCGGTCAGCGCCCCAGACGTGCGCTGACGTGGCGGATTTCCTCCACAAGCGTATATTTGAGGACACCCAGGCTAGGTGCTATGCACCCGCAGAGGGCAATTCCCTCCGGCAGATGGCGCTGTGGAGTGCAGGCGAACACAGTCGCTGCACAGCCACAGATGCCAGACGGGAATTGTACAGATCCAGGACAAGGTACAATCAGGCAGGGCTGGATAGCCCACAAGAAACAGAGCAAAGGTACAGAACCAATGTGTGTCCATTAAACTAGTCGCCACCCAGCGACGGTGAACACACAACGGCGGAAACGAAGTGGGAATGCAATCGCAAGAATGGCGATTGCCGACAGAGACACAAGACTGAGCAAAACAGGGCACGAGGGTGGCAAAGGCACAGCAAATAATACAATGAGGAGATACGGAAAATAACAAACGCTAGCTAACCGCGAACACCGCACTCATTCGCAACAGTGCACGCGGTTATGCGCGGTCTCCACGTGATAAGCACAATAGAGACAAGCACGCCTACCTAACCATTAACAGACAAACATGAAACAGAGGACGCGAGCGCTTGCTTAACGGTTACCTCACTGAGTCTCCAGCAAGCGTAGCAGACAAGACAGACACACGAAAACAGGGACAGAGCGAGAGATAGGATCCACAGCACTAGCGAGAAGCGAGTGCGATCCAGGTACAGAGTAGCAGAACAGAAGGATCCCCAGCGCTAGCGAAAAGTGGCTAGCGCGATCCCAGGAGACAGAACAGAAGGATCCCCAGCGCTAGCGAAAAGTGGCTAGCGCGATCCCAGAAGACAGAACAGAAGGATCCCCAGCGCTAGCGAAAAGTGGCTAGCGCGATCCCAGGAGACAGAACAGAAGGATCCCCAGCGCTAGCGAAAAGTGGCTAGCGCGATCCCAGAAGACAGAACAGAAGGATCCCCAGCGCTAGCGAAAAGTGGCTAGCGCGATCCCAGGAGACAGAACAGAAGGATCCCCAGCGCTAGCGAAAAGTGGCTAGCGCGATCCCAGAAGACAGAACAGAAGAGATAGCTGGTAGCAACCACTGCACCAGCTATACTCCAAGAACAGAGATCAGAACCATTTCCTGTCGACCACCGTTGGGACAGGACAATGGCAACATAACATACAAACAGATAATACAACCTGACTGGGCTAGAAGGGGAGCCTAAAGCAACCCCCAGGAATTTAACTATACTAGATAGCAACGGCTGACACTCCAGCAGTGTCCATCAGGAACAGACCATGGGAGGGAATGACCAGCATAGCCTTCTGGGAAACATAAAGCTCTTATAGTGCCAGTCATCAAAGAAGGCAGGTAGGGGATTTGCATAATGAATGTATGCAAATTCCCCAGCAAGAGAACAGACCAGAACTTGCAATGGAAAGACAGGTCTCTGTTCCAGAGTCCTGCAGCATGCAAACCTAAACAATGGTCAAAAGGCTGCCTGCGTGCGCAGGCAGCTGAGCGGATTCTCACACTTGCCTCTTTGAGACGACCGCCACTAGCAAACCCTTGCTGCTAGAGGCCGAGACTCCTCCACTCCGTCCTTTGGAGGATCTCACACACGGGGTTCCCATTCAGAGGTAACCACACCTCTGAGGAATTACGGTGTGGTGGATAATTCCACAGACTTGAATTTACGCTGTATATTATTATTGTTGTCTGCTGTTCCAGCTTGCTTGTTGTATATAGGTGCCCTATAGAGATACTCTATTGTACCAAGCACCCTCTTGCATACGATTGTATCGTGTCACGCTATACTTGCATTATTGGCGATTCTGCAGATCACCATATAATCAGGTATACCATGTGTATTATTGGTGATACTGCAGATCACCAATAATCAGAATATCTGTGCTTGCTGACACCAATCGTTACATAAACACAGACCATAAAGAAGTAAAATGGAGGGGGTGGTCAATCAGCTTCAGATCGTAAGGGCAGAGCTAGAACAGCTGAAGATTACTGTGACTGCACAGCAGGCTCAGATTACTCAGCTGACTGAGACTGTCTGGAGGCTACAACCACCACTTAACGTCCTACCTCCCCCGGCTCCTAGTGAGCCTAAAATGAACATTCCCGAGAAGTTTTCAGGCTCTAGGTCAGATTTTCAGAACTTCCGCCACAGAGTTCAGTCCCATTTTGACATGAAACCTGTGTCCTCAGGAACAGAGGCCCAGAAGGTCACTCTTGTCAAAACTCTGTTGCACGCAGATTCCCAAACTTGGGCTTACGGTTTACCGGACGATCATCCTGCCCTTTCGTCCGTCCAAGAGTTTTTTAAAGCCATGGTGGTCATCTACGATGATCCGGATAGTGCCGCCACGGCTGAACGTAAACTTAAAAACCTTAGACAGGGACGCAGTACAGCTGAGGACTATGCGTCAGAGTTTAGAAAATGGGCTGTATCATCTAGATGGGAGCGATATGCGCTTCTTGAGCGATACTTAGATGGGTTGTCGGAAGTAGTAACCGACGTGATGGTTAGCCATCCAGAGCCTAAAGATCTTGATGAAGCCATGACGCTATCTATCTGAATAGATAGACGCCTTAGGTACAATAAGAAGGGAAGGTATCCTTTGTATCCTAGGGTTTCAGGTACTAGTAGCTCGGCAGCAGTTGAGACTGAGGAGCCTATGCAGCTAGGCCACGGGCGCCTCACTGAGGCTGAGAGAATCAGAAGACGCAGAGAGGGTCTCTGCATGTATTGCGGAGAAAAGGGTCACATTGCACAAAACTGTGGTAGGAAGTCGGGAAACTCTTTCGGCTTAGGTGTGGTTGGGGGTACCACCCTAAGCGGACTAGTTTCACCCCCCAAACAAGAAAACATTTTATTTCCCTGCTCCATGAATTGGGAAGGGCGAAACTTTTCAACCACAGCATTTGTGGATTCTAGGTCAACTGCCAACTTTTTAGATCTGAATTTTGCTTTAAGTCTAAATATTCCCATACTTCCTGTAGAAAGACATTTATACGTTACAGCAATAGATGATTCTCCTCTGCAAGGAAAGTCCCCACTGTGCCAGACACCTCCTCTCTCGCTTCAAGTATGAGCTCTGCACAAGGAGGTCATACAGTTCTATGTGCTAAAAATGTCTACCTCTACGGTGATATAAGGATTACCTTGGTTACGTTTACATTCTCCTCAGTTCGATTGGAGGGTTGGGCAGTTGACTACTTGGTCTCCTTACTGTTCGCAATATTGTCTACAGAATATAATTTTATGTTCTACTAAGGTTCATGTGGAAGGAGTTCCTCCACAATATCAAGAATATTCGGATGTGTTTTGTCCCCGTGCAGCTGATCAGTTACCCCCTCATAGACCCTTTGACTGTCCAATTGATTTGAAACCAGGAACCATGCCTCCTAGGGGCCACTTATATAATCTTTCTCCCCCAGAAAAATTGGCCATGGATGATTACATTCAGGAAAATTTACAGAAGGGTTTTATCCACCCTTCAAGATCTCCTGCGGGGGCAGGATTCTTTTTCGTTCAGAAAAAAGATGGGGGCTTGCGCCCCTGTATTGACTACAGGGGTCTAAATAAGATCACGATTAAGAATCGTTACCCACTACCGTTGATTGATGATCTGTTCACACAAGTTTCCGAGGCTTCTGTATTCACAAAGCTAGATCTGAGGGGTCTTACAATTTCATCCGTATTAGGCAGGAAGACGAGTGGAAGACGGCGTTCAACACTCCCAAGGGGCATTACGAGTATTTGGTGATGCCTTTTGGGTTGTGTAACACTCCTGCAGTTTTTCCGGAGTTTGTTAACGAGATTTTCAGAGAGGTACTGGGTCACT
Organism: Hyperolius riggenbachi; assembly: GCF_040937935.1. Lineage (NCBI taxonomy): Eukaryota > Metazoa > Chordata > Amphibia > Anura > Hyperoliidae > Hyperolius > Hyperolius riggenbachi. Next base: position 165,303,076 of record NC_090650.1, read on the forward strand.
TTGTAATTGTCTACTTAGACGACAACTTGATATTTTCTAAAAAATATCACTGAACATCACTAACATGTGAAATATGTGTTACAAAAACTCAGGGACAATCAATTGTTTGCAAAGTTGGAGAAATGTGTTTTCGAGGTAAAAGAGATTGCCTTTCTTGGATACAGTATCTCCACGTCAGGATTGTCCATGGATCCCAAGAAGGTCTCTGCAGTGAAGGATTGGCCACAACCATCTGGGCTTAAAGCACTGCAGAGGTTCTTGGGATTCGCAAACTATTATAGGAAGTTTATCAGGGGTTTCTCTTCAGTGGTGACTCCACTTACTAATTTGACAAAGAAAGGGGCTGATGCCACTCATTGGTCAGAGGAAGCCTGTACGGCATTTTCTTCTCTGAAAGAAGCATTCTGTTTAACTCCTATATTACGTCATGTCGATGTTGCTTATCCATTTATAGTAGAGGTGGATGCCTCGGAGGTTGGAGTGGGAGCAGTATTGTCTCAACGTTCAGGACTTCAAGGCAAGGTTCATCCCTGTGCTTTTTTTTCCCGAAAGTTCTCCCCTGCCCAGAGAAACTATGACGTCGGAAACAGGGAATTATTGGCCATCAAGCTTGCTTTCAAGGATTGGCGCCACTGGTTGGAGGGGGCAGAGCATGTAATAACTGTTTACACGGATCATAAAAATTTACAATACATTGAAAAAGCCAAGAGACTCACCCCCAGACAGGCTAGATGGGCCCTCTTTTTCTCCTGTTTTAATTTCATAATTACATTTACACCAGGGAGTAAGAACGTCAAAGCAGACGCCTTTTTTCGTTGCTTTGAACCTGAAACTGCTCCACCCGCTTCTCCAGAAAGTATTTTGTCAAAAGAGATCATCCTGGCAGCCACTGAAATAGTTGAAGATCTTGCTAGCTTTCTAAGTCCTTTCCAATTAGAAGCCCCAGAAGGGAAACCAGAAGGGGTTCTATACGTTCCTTGTGTCTTGCGCCCCAAAGTATTACAGTTGTTTCATGGACACAAGAATGCTGGACTTCCTGGCATCACCAGAACCCTAGACTTGTTGGGTAGGTCTCAAAAACCAAAAAGAACAAAAAAGTAGCCAAAGAGCACCACACTAGAACAAAATAGTAATGAATAAATACGTAATCATCTTTATTATCAAATCAAAAATATCTAAAAACATATAAAAACAATAGCATGGGTCTGGGGTCCCAAATAATGAATCAGCACTGGTGATAATACACAAAGACAATACTACAGTGCATGATAAATATACAGAAACAACAAACTCTAACAGTAGCCAAGGAATGAACAACACTAGAATAGAGATGAATAAATAACTGTTCCAAAATTGATACAAAGTTAGTATCAATTTTGGAACAGTTATTTATTCATCTCTATTCTAGTGTTGTTCATTCCTTGGCTACTATTAGAGTTTGTTGTTTCTGTATATTTATCATGCACTGTAGTATTGTCTTTGTGTATTATCACCAGTGCTGATTCATTATTTGGGACCCCAGACCCATGCTATTGTTTTTATATGTTTTTAGATATTTTTGATGTGATAATAAAGATGATTACTTATTTATTCATTACTATTTTGTTCTAGTGTGGTGCTCTTTGGCTACTTTTTTGTTCTTTTTGGTTTTTGTGATATTGTCTTAGCTTATAGCACACCCAGACTTTACTAATCATGTACTATTGTTAGTGGTGCTTGTTCCTATCCTCTTATGAACCAACTTGTTGGGTAGGTCTGTCGGGTGGCTATCATTACAAACAGATTGCAGAGAATTTGTCAAAACCTGTACCGTCTGTGCCAGGAGCAAACCCTCCCGACTAGCTCCAGTCGGAACTTTACAGTTTCTGCTCTCCCCTCAGGAGCCATGGACGGACATTTCCATGGACTTTGTGGGAGAACTGCCAGTTTCCAATGGAAAGACGGTCATTTGGGTAGTCACTGACAGATTCAGTAAGATGGCTCACTTTGTGTCCTTGAGTGGTTTCCCTTCTGCTCAAAAATTAGCAGATCTTTTTATTCAAAATATCTTTAAGTTACACGGCATCCCGGAAAATGTCATCTCGGACTGAGGGGTTCAGTTTGTCTCGAGATTCTGGCGGGCCTTCTGTAAGGGGATGGGTATGTCGTTGTCTTTTTCATCAGGTTACCATCCGCAGACCAACAGTCAGACGGAGAGGATTAATCAGCCCTTGGAACAGTTCTTAAGATGTTATGTGGCGGACGCTCAACACCAGTGGGCGGAGTTTCTGCCATTCGCTGAGTTCGGACATAACAATCTTAGGAATGAGTCCTCTGGTTATGCGCCTTTTCAGATAGTCAATGGGAAGTCTCCAAAATTTTCTCCTTTACCAGTGATGGCCTCTCCATTCCCTGTTCTGGAGAAGTGGCAGGAATCCTTCAAGAAGATCTGGGCTAATGTCGGAGAAAATTTGAAAAAGGCTTTTGGCATACAGAAGAGGCAGGCACATAAGAGATGATCTGTGGAGTGGGAGTTTAAACCAGGGGACAAAGTTTGGGTAACAACTTGTCATATAGCTCTGAGACAGCCGTCCGCGAAACTGGGGCCCAGGTATATTGGTCCTTATCCAATTTCCGAAAGGGTTAATCGTGTTACTTACAGAGTCAGTTTACCGCATTCTCTAAAGGTGGGGAAAGCCTTTCATGTGTCGCTCTTGAAGCCGGCTGTTCAGGTGGATTCCCTCCCACCTCACCCTGTCCCCTGTCATGGTTGATGGTGAGCCTGAATGGGAGGTTGAGGAGATCTTGGATTCCAGACGAGTTCAGGGTTCAGTGCAGTATTTGGTGCATTGGAGAGGGTACGGTCTAGAGGAAAGATCCTGGGTCAAAGCAGGTGATTTACATGCTGATAATCTTAGGAGACGGTTCCATGAGCTCCATCCTGACAGGCCAGGTGGGACGTGTCCGGAGTCCACGCCTAGAGGGAGGGGTACTGTAACGAAAAATCCGCAACGCCGGATGGATTGCGGAAATATGGTCCGGTAAGCGGATCTTCCAATGCGGGATGCGGAAATTCGTATGGAGGTCAGCTGACATTTTAGCCTGCTCTGATTGGTTGCTGCCTGGGGTGGAGACTTCTCTCCCAGGCAGTATATAAGGAAGTGCTTTTCAGTCACACTTTGTCTGTGTTTGCGATACCCTGTGTCAGCACTCAGACCTAGTCAGCCTTGTCTCTGGTATTGAGTTATATATTGATTTATCGCCAATATATACACATATTATTCTGTTTGTTTTATCGTGTATGATTCTGTGCCTGTCTTGACTACTCTTCTGCTTCCTGATTCTGTACTTCGCCAGCCCGTACCGTTATCGACTATTGGCTTGGTTTCCGACTATTCTCTTGTCTCACGTTTCTGTACTGCTGCCGCCTGATCTGTTGCCGAACCTCATTTTGTCTGACCTTTCTCCCTTCAGTGGAACGTCTCCCACTGTAGGGTTCTATCAGAGGCTTGCCTCTTTGAGACGACCGCCACTAGCAAACCCTTGCTGCTAGAGGCCGAGACTCCTCCATTCGGTCCTTTGGTGGATCTCACACACGGGGTTCCCATTCAGAGGTAACCACACCTCTGAGGAATTACGGTGTGGTGGATATTTCCACAGACTTGAATTTACACTGTATATTATTATTGTTGTCTGCTGTTCCAGCTTGCTGGAGGTTGTATCTCTGTGCCCTGTAGAGATACTCTATTGTACCAAGCACCCTCTTGGATACGATTGTATCGTGTCACGCTATACTTGCATTATTGGCGATTCTGCAGATCACCATATAATCAGGTATAGCATCTGTATTATTGGTGATACTGCAGATCACCAATAATCAGAATATCTGTGCTTGCTGACACCAATCGTTACAACAGACACCTGGCTGCTGCTGTGGGCAGAGGAGCAGGAACCGCTCAAGGTGAGAGGCGGAGTGGAGGAGGGTGGCTGTGAACGTGCAAGGGAGAAAGCAGCTGAAGATGATGCACCTGAAGGAGGAGGAAGAGGAGAAGAAGGGTGGCTTTGCTTTTGTGTGCTGCTTTTCCTCAGGTGGTCTTCCCATTGCAGTTTGTGCCTTTTCTCCATGTGCCTTAAAAAGGCAGTTGTCCCTACATGGGTGTTGGCCTTTCCACGGCTCAATTTTTGATGGCAGAGAGAACAGATGGCTTAGCTCTCATCTGAGGCAGACACACAAATAATTTCCACACCACTAAGCCCTGGGGTGTGGGCACTATGGTTGCATCAGCAGATGACGTTGAAGGGCATGTTGGCTGGCTGTCCATAGGTGGCGATACATGGCGCCAGACACTGCCACTAGCTGTTTCTAATGACAAGCTCCCCCTGCTTCCTTCAGCAACTCGTCTCCTCCTACTCCTCTCTGACTCCTCCTCTGAACTGTCCCCTTGGTTATCTTGTCTATTAGGATCCCACGTGGTATCCATGGCAGTATCATCATCATCATAATCATCCTCCAAACCTTCACTTGTATCAGACACCTCCAAAACTGCACCAACAGCAGGTACTTCATCATACTCCTCCTCACACCTTACATCCATAGTGTCGCCTAACTCAGACATATGAGGTGGTGTAACTTGCTTAGCAACTTCATCTTGTTGTAACAATACTGGCTGTGAATCAGTTAATTCCCCACCAAATAACGCCCGCAAAGTGTCAAATGCAGCGGATGTGGTGCTTGGAGTAGCGCTGGTGGTTACGGAAGATGAGGTGTTCTGTGTTAAATAGTCAACCACGTCCTGACAATCTTGGGAGTTGATGGGACATGCCTTTTTCTGAGCACTGTACTTTGGTCCAGGGCCACACTAAATTATATCAGCACGACCTCGAACAGACCTGCCGGGCGGCCTGTCTCTGGGTCTGGCTTTGCCTGTTTTGTCCATATCGGGGGGATGAAGTGAAAGGTATGCACTAACTTGACTAATACAATGTGCAGTCACATAGGTGCACTGAAAGGTATGCAGTGACTGGTATTACAATACAATGTGCAGCTGTCACACAGGTGCAGTTAACAGGTATGCACAGACTGGTATATTAAACAGTGTGCGGTCACACAGGTGCACTGAACAGGTATGCAAAAACTGGTATCAATACAATGTGCAGCTGTCACACACACAGGTACCGTAAACAGGTGGAGTGACTGGTATATAACACTGTGTGTGGTCACGTAGGTAGGTGCAGTGAACAGGTATGCAGTGATTGGTATTACAAATGTGCAGCTGTCACACACATCGGTACCGTGAACAGATGCAGTGACTGGTATATAATATAACACTGTGTGCAGTCACGTAGGTAGGTGCACTGAACAGGTATGCAGTGACTGGTATCAATACAATGTGCAGCTGTCACACACACAGGCACCGTGAACAGGTGCAGTGACAGTTATATAACACTGCGTGTGGTCACGTAGATAGGTGCACTGAACAGGTATGCAGTGATTGGTATTACAAATGTGTAGCTGTCACACACACACAGGTACCGTTAACAGGTGCAGTGACTGGTATATAACAAATCCTGAAAGAAGTGAAGTTCCTGCCCAATGTTCTGCACAGAATTGTGGCCTTTATTGAACACGAAATATAGAAAAACATACAGCACTACATGTTCACTGACATGTTTCGGTCTCTGAGGGAACGTTTGGGAGAATGGGTGGATGAACACCTCCAACCACTGGTTAGGCGTTTACCGGGCTATGTGCGTGACACTAAACATGTTTTGAGCAGCCTTCGGGATTTCAGGTGTCATGGGGGATATAGTTGGATTACTATAGATGTTAGATCACTCTATTCCTGTATCCCTCATGCACTTGCCCTTGAGGCTGTTAATTATCACATGGCCCAGTATTCTTCCTTCTCAGCAGACCTACGTACCTTCATTGGGTGCGCCATTAAGTTTCTACTCAGCCACAATTATTTTTTTTTCGATTCTGAGCTCTTTTTACAATGCTGCGGGGCTTCCATGGGGGCTAAATTTTCCCCATCACTAGCCAATCTTTATATGGGTTGGTGGGAAGAGTTTTTCCTGTTCAGCGATAAGAATACTTTCTCAGATCGGATGGTCTGGTATGGTAGATACATAGACGACTTGTTAGTCATCTGGAAGGGCGCACCTGAGCAGGTATCTCAGTTTGTTGACTTTCTCAATGACAATCCTCTAAATTTGTAATTCACTTTTCAGTGGGCTTCTGACGAAATCAGTTATTTGGACATTGTTCTGAGGGGAGACTTACTCATGGGCTCCCTTCTGTCCAAAGCATATTGTAAACCATGTAGCAGCAACTCCCCTCTTAACCTGTTCAGCACCGCAGTGCCGAAAATCTCATGCATCCGAGCAACGTTCACCTCCCATTCATTTGCCAATAACTTTATTGCTACTTATCACAATGAATTGATCTATATCTTGTTTTTTCCGCCACTAATTATTTCTTTGGGTAGTACATTTTGCTAAGAATTATTTTTTTCTAAATCCATTTTAACAGGAAGATTAAGAAAGAAATGAAAACAATTCATTATTTCTCAGTTTTTGGCCATTATAGTTTGAAATTAATGTACGCTACCGTAATTAAAACTCATGTATTTTATTTGCCCGTCTGTCCCGGGTAATACACCATTCAAACGATGTACTATCACAATTTATGGTGCCAATATTTCATTTAGAAATAAAGGTGCATTTTTTCAATTTGCGTCCATCACTATTTATAAGCTTATAATTTTAAATAATATAATAACATACTGTCTTGACATGCATATTTAAAAAGTTCAGACCCTTGAGTAACTATTTATGTTGTTTTTGTTTTTTTTTATTGTATTTTTTTTTTTTTAATCATAATAAAAAATGTATGTGGGTAATTTTTGGTGTGAGAGGGAAACTGCTTATTTTAAATGTAAAATAATATTATTGTTTAATTAAAAATGTATGTGGGTGCAGTTTACTATTTGGCCACAAGATGGCCACAGTGAAAAAAGTCCTGGATGCGAACGATCTCGCATCCAGGAACTAAAAAGCAGAGGAGAAGTTTCCTGGGGGCAGAAATACCGCGCTCTCTGGATAGAAAGCGTCGGTATTTCTGCAGGGAAGTTAGATCGGTGAATGGGAATTATATTCCCATTCACTGATCGGGGAACTAGCGGCGGGCGGCGGGAGCGCGCCCGATCTCGCGCACCATGCGGCGGGAGCAGCAGTGCTTATCTGGACTAGAGATGGGCCGAACCTCCGATTTTAGGTTCACGAACCATGTTCGCGAACTTCCGCGAAAGGTTCGGTTCGCGAAAAAGTTCGCGAACCGCAATAGACTTCAATGGGGAGGCGAACTTTCAAAGTTTTAAAAAATTCTATCAACTGGAAAAATGATAGAAAACATGTTTCAAAAGCTCTAATACCTGGAGCCCCACCTAATTGAGTGAAATACACATCACTGCTGGAGGACCCACCCACCCTCCCTTCTTACAAGCAAGGTCCTTTATACCATTTGCCTACCTACACTAATTAGTTATGGGACAGCTGCTACACACTCTGCTAGGGAAATTTTAATTGCCCTCCACCCTTCTACCTATTCCCTCCTCCCTCCTACCGGAGGGAGGAGGGTCTCTTCTGCCAGGGAATTATACTATTTTAAAAACCAGTATACATCATACCATAGCTGGTACATCATACCATAGCTGGGAATACATACATGAGTATACATCATACCATAGCTGGGGATGCATACATAAGTATACAGCTCTTGAGCGCTTTGAGTCCGACAGGAGAAAAGCACTATACAAATGTTTGGATTATTATTATTACTGCAGCCAAATAGATCAGCAGGGCTGCCAGGCAACTGGTATAGCTTAAAAGGAAATCAATATGGCAGCCTTCATATACCTCTCACTACAGTTCTCCTTTAAGCAACCTAATGGTTCTATTGCATTGAGCATAAATGTTAAATTTTAGGCTAGCTTCACTTACTTCTGTAGTGGTACAGTGCTTAGGGTGACGTGCCCACCACACAGTGAGATCTGGGTTCGATTCCCAGCTATGGTATGATGTATACTCATGTATGTATCCCCAGCTATGGTATGATGTATACTCATGTATGTATTCCCAGCTATGGTATGATGTACCAGCTATGGTATGATGTATACTGGTTTTTAAAATAGTATAATTCCCTGGCAGAAGAGACCCTCCTCCCTCCGGTAGGAGGGAGGAGGGAGGAGGCCAATTAAAATCTCCCTAGCAGAGTGTGTAGCAGCTGTCCCATAACTAATTAGTGTAGGCAGACAACTGAGTCAAATGGTATAAAGGACCTAGCTGGGAGGGTGGGCGGGTTCTTTAGCACTGAAAGCAGTGTGTTTGACAATAACATGTCTGCTGACAGTGAAATGGAGGGTAAAAATTTTGTTCAATACAGCATTATGGGGCGAATCGAACTTCCGCAAAAGTTCGCCTGATGCAGGCGAACGCGAACCCCCAAAGTTCGCCTGGAACCGTTCGCAGGCGAACCGTTCGGCCCATCTCTAATCTGGACGAGGAAGCTTGTCCAGATAGGCCGAAGTGATTAAGGCAAGTAGCTGCCATCCGTCACACACTATTAGGGCAATTCCAGTAGGTGAGTTCATAAGAGCTCGCCACAGTTGCTCTTCTCTTGAAGATTTCAACAGCGAGAGTGACATGGTGGCATCTCGTCTTAAAGAGTGGGGTTATCACACTTGGAATATCAACAGAGGACGTCATGTTGCTCTTAAAAAAAGTTGGGATCAACAACTAGAGACAAACCCTGGCATACGTGATTATAAGATCTTTAGGGAGAGTCTAGTTTTCGTAACCACTTACAGCAGGGAATATGGACACGTAGTTTCCATAATTAAAGATCTTTTACCCATACTACATTTGGACCATCAGATAGATGAGGTTATGGGAAGGGGTGTTACATTTTCAAGCAGACGAGCACCAACTTTGGGCAGCCTCCTTTCCCCTAGCCTCTTCTCTACTGATCTGCATCAGTCTTGCTGGTTAAATACAGTGGGTTCCTATAAGTGTGGTATGCGCTCATGTAATTATTGTGTGGTACACACGGTTGCGAAGACAGTAACTTCCCTCTCAACTGGTAAAACGTATAATTTACGCCAATATGTCAATTGCAATTAGGGATGCTCGGATAGTACTTTTTAAAATCCGAATTGATCCGGATACCCAGATATCCGGATCCGGTTCGGATATCTGAATCTGACCTTTTAGATGTCCGCGTAAACGCGGTAATATCGGGACGCATTATCCGCGGATATCCGACCTATTCAGATATCTGAATAGAAAACCGGACTCTTTAAAATGCTTCCAGACTGTTTTGGAAGCTAAAAAAAAATCCCTCTCTCCTCCTCCTCCTCCCTGTTCATGGATCTTGAATTTCAGGGGGCAGGGATGCTCATCCGGATTCCGGATATCCATGTAACCAGGATATCTGAACTTTTTTCAGCTATCAGACCGGATTCGGATTCCGGATACCTGGGGCTAAATCCGGATAGCTATCTGTTGATTAGTTGGCTGGGCTATGCGGAAATCCGCAGATACTGCAGATATTCGCGGATATCTGACCACTGAAATGCTGTAAGAGGTCCAGGACGTCCTGGGAGCCAATCAGAGGGCTCCCAGCAGAAGCTCCAGCAGCCAATCACAGAGGGGAACCCTGGACAGCCCCACCTGACCTCATTGAGCCAATCAGAGGGCTCCCAGCCTAAACCCTAGCACTCAATCACAGAAAGGAACACTGGCCAGCCCCTCTGTATAATGAGGGCTGCCATGATGAGACAGATCGTCCTAGCTTGCTGAATGCTCACTGAGAGACTTGCTCCAGTGGTGCTGGCCTAGCAAGGGCTGTATACAGTTATAAACCTAAAGCTGTTCAGTGATTAACCCCTTTACGGTCGCTATTGTTCTATTGTTTTTTTAGCTAGCTAGCTTGTAATTGTCAGTCATATTCCTGTGCTGCAGCAGCCTGCTAGTTAGGTCCTGTGTCTGTGTGTGCTGTGTAGGCCAGCAGGACAGTATAGGTTAGGGAATAGGATTACTGTGTTATTGTATTGTACAGTTAGTACTGCAGTTAGTTGTAAGAGAGTAGTACTGTGTTAGCTTACTACAGATTACTGCAGTGCTGTTGTGCTGAGCAGTGTCAGCGTGACAGTTAGACAGATAGTGTGCACTGTCTGTCCTCTACTCTGCAGTCTGTCACTCCGTGCTGATTTGATTTAAAGTCCAACCCTGATTTTATTAACCTCCTTGCCGGTTATCCCGAGCTCAGCTCGGGGTAACCTGCGCAGGAGTATTTCTCAGGCCCCGCTGGGCCGATTTGTATATTTTTTTTTCCTACACGCAGCTAGCATTTTGCTAGCTGCGTGTGGTACGCGATCGCCGCCGCTCACCACTGATTCGCCGCTACCCACCGCGCCGAGCCGCCCCCCGCCCCAGACCCCTGCGCAGCCTGGCCAATCAGTGGCAGGCTGCGCTGAGGGGCCGTTCGGGATTCCCTGTGACGTCCCGACGTCCATGACGTCGGTGACGTCATCCCGCTCGTCGCCATGGCGACCGGGGAAGCCCTGCAGGAAATCCCGTTCTCAACGGGATTTCCTGCATACTCTGATCGCCGAAGGCGATCGGAGTGGGTGGGGGGATTCCGCTGCTCAGCGGCTATCATGTAGCGAGCCCTGGGCAAGGAGACCGGCAAGGAGGTTAAAGTACAAGTACCCCACATCATCTGGTGACATCATCACGTATAAGTTGTACTATGTCTGCTGGCACCGGCAGCCGGGGGAGGGGCAGCAAGGGCAAGAGGACAGGGAGCAACATTGCGGCCACCCTCAGAAGGTCTGCCGCGTCAGTGTTGACCCCAGCAGACAGCCTACCCTCAGTCAGCGAGCTTCTCACTCCAGGCGCCACAATTGAACTCAGGGCTGTTAGCCGCAAGGGGTTTGAGGAGGATGTTCTGGGTTTTGAGGAGGGGGGGTATGATGTTGGTGAGGAGATGAAGGACCGTGACTTCCATCCACAGGATGGGGATGTCAGCTCTGACTTTGAGGAGGAGGATGCGTCAGTGGGTTTGGCACAGAGGATCAGCATTGCAGACAGTTGCCGTGGAATGCGGGACCCACAGCCTTCTGCCGCTACCACCAGCCGCACCACTCAACCCCCAACCGCCACAGGGAGAAAAGCCACAGCATCTCATTCAGGCCGCAGGGGAATCTTCACCTCCCCAATCTGGCGGTTTTTCACTCTGCCCTCATTGGACAGCAAGTTTGCCATATGCAATGTGTGCAAACTACAGATGAGCAGAGGTTGTGACCCCTACAAGTATGGCACCTCCAGCTTCATCACCCATCTGGCCAAAAAACATGTTGTTGAGCATAAAGAGTTCAAGAGGCTGAAGCAAGCTGGCGCTGGCTCCCACCGCCACGGTGCCACAGGTCACTGCTGCTGATACCACCACCTATATTCAACCCAAAACACAATTGCGCTGTCATTTTTTGGAGGTGTCTGGTCTGAAAACTGTGATGTCCCAGTTGTGCGGTTGGACTTTGGACACAATGTGGGCTGCACGACTGCTGTCTGGAACCTAGTCATGTTAATTGACAGCCTTTTTTTTGGGGGGGGGGGGGGGATTTTAAGTCCACACATCGTCAATTAGTGTTTCCCTTTAATAAAATATGATGCTACATGCCTCATTTACCCTAAAAAACATTTTAAAAGCAATTTTAAGGCCACTTCCGGTTTTCTATGCGGATATCCGAATAGGTCGGATATCCGCGGATAATGCATTCGGATATCCGCATCAATCCGTATACCGCAAAGTTCGGATTCGGCTATCCGATCCGGATATCTGGGTATTCGGATCCGGGCGGATTTTGAAAAGGGGTATCTGAGCATCCCTATCAGGGATTTGTAGGATGTCAAAAGCGAGCTCACATACATTGGCCAGGAATCAAACCAAGGTCAACCGCTTGGAAGGCAGTTATGCTCACCACTATACCACCAACTCTACATGCTGAAGCCAGCCTAGCATGTACCATTGTGATATACCCAAGAGAAAAATGAGCTTGCTTATTTGCCTAATTTGCTAGATGAAAGCAGTGGGACACATGGTGATACTGCTTACAGGCTTCAATTCAAGACTTCAGAAAGATCATGTGACCCCCTGGATGATGTTGGTGTGACACACACAGCAAAGGAGAGCAATTTGAAGTCTGGAAGATTCCAGGGCAAGGGTGGGAAGGATGAAAAGCTAGGTGGCCATGCAACCCTTCCTGCGAACCTAAAGCTCACTTGTGTCTTACAATACATTGGCTTAAGACTTAAGCCAAATCCAATGATCCAATATGGGGAAGCTTCTCTGTTTGCTGTTTTTTTTTTTTAGTGTGGTGTTACAGTTCACTCATCTCTTCAACTACAAGAAAGGCCCAGGAGTAGTCTTAGCTACCGTAATATCTAAGTTACGGCAGGGCCCTTATTACACTTTCTCTTACAGGGCTACGGAAACCGTTTTGCCCATGCGATAAAGCGAGGTGCAAAAATCAAATCATGCCTAGCAGAGGATGGTTTCGATCCATCAAGCTCTGGGTTATGGGCCCAGCGCACTTCCACTGCGCCACTCTGCTTATGTTTGTATACAATCTTCAAGTTTAAGAAGGGTACATTAGTTGAAATAGTTACACTACTATCTATGTTAAAGCAAGGCCCTAATGACAATTTCTCTTACGGGGCTATGACCACCGATTGGCCCATGTGGTAAAGCAAGGTGTAAAAACCAAAGTACAACTAGCAGAGGATGGTTTCGATCCATCAACCTCTGGGTTATGGGCTCAGCACGCTTCCGCTGCACCACTCTGCTACCATACAGCAAAGGCTTTGTTGTAGGAAAAAGTGAGTGAGACTGCTTAGCCACACGGAAAAATGGGAACTCCTTTGCCTACTTCTTTCTGGCCTTTGTCATCATGAAAGGATCATAGACATATGTGTAGAAATTTGATATATACAGGTTTTGTTTAAAGTGGCGTTAAACTTCTTGGAGCAGACTTTTTCCCTCCCTCCACAAGACACACATGCATCCACATAAAATCGTTTAGCAACAACTGTGTGCACAGTCTCTGTGGCGCAATCAGTTAGCATGTTCGACTGTTAACCGAGGAGGTTGGTGGTTCAAGCCCACTCAGGGACAGCCTTGCCTTTTGTGTTGAACAGTTGTCCAAAGAGAACCCCAGATAGCCATGTAGAATCATGTCTCTCGGCTTGAACCACTAACCTTTCGGTTAACAGTTGAACACGCTAACTGATTGCGCCACAGAGACTGTTCACACAGTTGTTGCTAAACGATTTTATGTGGATGCATGTGTGTCTTGTGGAGTGAGGAAAAAAGTCTGCTCCAAGAAGTTTAACAAAACCTGTATATATCAAATTTCTACATATATTTCTATGATCCTTTCATGATGACAAAGGCCAGAAAGAAGTAGGCAAAGGAGTGCCCATTTTTCCGTACGGCTAAGCAGTCTCACTCACTTTTTCCTACAACGAAGCATCTGCTGTATGGAGAAGGGAGGAAGGGAGGGAGGGAGAGAGGGAGGGAGGAAGGGAGGTTGATTGTTTTTTTTCCGCTGGAATGGAAATTGCAGTAATCGGATACGGATATCCGGGTAAAGCGGGCAAATATCCACATAGAGCTATCCGGATTTGGGCCCAGGTATCCGGGATCCGGATCCGGCCAGATAGCGTAAAAATGGTCAGATATCCGGAATCCGGATGAGCAACCCTGATTGCAATACAAAATTTGTTGTTTATGTTGAGTAGTGCTCTGCATGTCACCTCCAATATGTGGGATGCATGGCACAACCGTTGAAAGAACGTATTGCTGAGACACCTCCATGGTCAGAATGGCTGACCATGGAGGTGTCTAATGTGGCTAGACACTTCTGTCAGATACACCAGGGCAACATGTCATCCTTTTTCTTTCAGGGAGTTGAACGGGTAAAAAAAACACTTAGAGGGGGTGATTTGAACAAAATTTTGCTACCACGTGACGCATTTTGGATTTTTCAATTAGACACACACGTATGCCCAAGGGTTTAAATCATAGATGGGATCTCAATTGCATTATGTAAACAGTTTGGTTTGATTGCCCACTGTTTTTCTTTTTATTGCTTTCTGTTCTATCCGACGGCTAATATTATGAGTTTGACTGCTTGTAATGTTAAATGCATAATATCACCTTAATTGTTAGGTATTGCTTTTTAAACAGTTTTTAATTTGTGCTATGCCCTCCTCAATATATAGGGGACCGCCCTTTCTTTTATGGGTGTTTCCCCCTTAATTTGTGGAGGTGTGGTTTGGTGTATATATATATATATGCGCCTTTTAATGTGGATTCATACTATGATTAAGGACCAGTGTGCGTCCGAAACATGTCAGTGAACATGTAGTGCTGTGTGTTTTTCTATATTTCGTGTTCAATAAAGGCCACAATTCTGTGCGGAACATTGAGCGGAACTTCACTTCTTTCAGGATCTGTCTGTTGGGCATTGAGGCACCTGGTTACAGCCCTGTTCTTAGCAAAAGGTAGAGCGGACATCACCTTGAAACCTTATGACTGGTATATAACACTGTGTGCGGTCACGTAGGTAGGTGCACTGAACAGGTATGCAGGGATTGGTATTACAAATGTGCAGCTGTAACACACACAGGTACCGTGAACAGGTAGTCACTGAATGTGCTGGGCCTGGCAGTGGGGCAGTAGGAATTGCCAAGGGCCAGCTGTGACTGACTGACAGGGTTGTATATGCAAGAAGTGTCTGTGGGGGACACACACACAAAAAAAAATAGATCACAAGAACAACATTAGCTCTCAAAAGAGCTGTTGAGGGGTGTTTTTTAGCAATAAGTATCAGCAAGGAGCAAGCTAACAAGCCTAACAAGAGCCCAACTGAGCTTCCCCTAATGTCTCTGCAGCAAGCTCTCCCTTCTCTAATTACTGCAGCCACAGGAGTGAAGTAAATGGACACACACACACACACACACACACACACACACACACACACACACACATATTTTGACATAAAGAGAACCTGAACTGAAAATAAAAAGTCAAAATAACCATACACAGGTCATACTTACCTCCTGTGTAGTCTACTCCTCTACTCCTCAATTTCTTTCTCCTCTTCTGCGTCCCATATGCCCACTGTGATCAATGGAATTCTCCGTCCTCCATTTAAAAAATTGCCATTACGGTTTTTTCTCTTTCTCTTGGTTGACCTTTAATAATAGTCATAGTTAACCCTCCCTTATCTCTTTCCCATACCCCCTCCCACTCCCCCCCCCAACTCTCCCCCCCATACAACGCTGTCTACTCCACCAGGGTTATCATTTCATTAATAGTGTATCTTTTCTAGAGTAGTGATGGGCCAAACCTCTGATTTTAGGTTCGCGAGCTTCCGCGGAAGGTTCGGTTCGCGAAAAAGTTCGCGAACCGCAATAGACTTTAATGGGGAGGCGAACTTTGAAAAATAGAAAAAATTATGCTGGCCACAAAAGTGATGGAAAAGATGTTAAGGGGTCTAACACCTGGAGGGGGGCATGGCGTAGTGGGATACATGCCAAAAGTCCCGGGGAAAAATCTGGATTTGGGCAGAAATTACATTGAATGCTAAATTGCAGGCCTAACATGCTTTCAAACATCTTGCATGTGTATACATCAATCAGGGAGTGTAATTAGAGTACTGCTGCACACTGACACACCAAACTCACTGTGTAACGCACCGCAAATAGCTGTTTGTTGTGTGTTGTGACGGCCGTGCTGGACTACTGCGCAACATGGCGAGATTGCTCTTCCTCACTCAGTGATGTCAGGTAATGTATGACTTCCTTCTCAACTTTGCATGGCACTGTTAAAAAGCTTACGTTTTTTTTTTTTAAATTACATTTTCTACTTGTTGTGTACTTGTTCAGTACCGCTACAATGAGAATCCTATGGAGGCGGGCAAGTCTGACATTGTGACCCCGGGTAAAGGCCGGGGAATGAGGGATGGAATCCGTTGTGGAGCCTGAGCAACGCTACACATCCAAGGAGGGCAGCAGGCAGGCATGCACGCCCGCCCCGAGGTAGTGACCAAAAATAATAATACAGGAGGAGGACTTTCGAGGTCCTGCTGTGTATTTGAAAGGAATGTACTTTAAATCCTTTAGCAAGAACCAGTTATGGCGGGCAAAGATGACACCACATTCCTTTCACGAGAATCATATGCAGGCGGGCAAGTCTGCCATTTTTGACCCCGGGTAATGGCCGGGGAATGAGGGATGGAATCCGGTGTGGAGCCTGAGGAATGGCTACCACTGCACATCCAAGGAGGGCAGCAGGCAGGCATGCAATACAGGACTTTGAGGCCCTAATTGTATTGAATCAACTTTAAATCCTTTAACGGGAATCCGTTATGGAGGGTAAGTCTGACATTGTCACCGCGGGGAATTAAGGTTGGATTCCGTCCCGAAGTGGGAGCCTGCTGAGACCCATGCTGTAGCTGCCCTGACCGTGCTTTGCAGACCAGGCATCTGTGGTCAGATGGACCCTTGAGCCAGCGGAAGACAAACCGAGTCGAAAGCATTTGCCAAGAATGTTTTACGGAGGGCAATTTTTGTTGGCATTTTTGTAAATTGTTTGAAAATGTAGATGGTTGTATTTTTAAATAGTTTGAAACTTTAGATGGTTGTATTTTTAAATTGTTTGAAAGTGTCGATGGTTGTATTGCGTTCCGGAGTTGGAGCCTGATCAACGGCTACCACCACACATCCAGGCAAGGAGGACAGCAGGCAGGCAGGCATGCATGCTCGCCCCGAGGTTGTGACCAAAAATAACAATACAGGACTCAGGAGGACCTTTTGAGGCCCTAATTGTAATGAATCAACTTTAAATCCCTTAACGGGAATCAGTTATGGAGGGCAAGTCTGATGGTGCCTTCACTGCGATTCACCAGGTTGGTCTCCGGCGAGAATCCGTTATGGAGGGCAAGTCTGACATTGTCACCGCGGGGAATGAAGGTTGGATTCCGGCCCGAAGTGGGAGCCTGCTGAGACCCATGCTGTAGCTGCTGTTATATATGCAGTGAGGTGAGTTCACTGAACACAAAGGTAGTTATGTGCAGTGAGGTGAGTTCACTCAACTTAAAAGGTAGTTATATGCAGTGACGCAAGTTCACTCAACATAAAAGGTAGTTATGTGCAGCGAGGTGGGTTCACTCAACACAAACGTAGGTGTATGCAGTGTTGAGGTGGGTTAACTAAACACAACAGGTAGGTAGTACAATATGCAGCTCCCTGTCACACACACAGGTGTCACTGAATGTGCTGCTGAATGCTGGTGGGCTGCTGACAGTGGTACACACACATTATTAATTAGCAATGCTGTCTAAGCAACACAAGTGTATCACACACACAGGTAGTAGTCACTGAATGTGCTGCTGCTGGCAGTGCCAGTGGGACACACAGTATGAATTAGCAATGCTGTCTAAAAAACACAAGTGTCTCACACACACAGGTAGTCACTGAATGTGCTGCTGCTGCTGGCAGTGCCAGTGGGACACACAGTATGAATTAGCAATGCTGTCTAAAAAACACAAGTGTCTCACAAACACAGGCAGTAGTCACTGAATGTGCTGCTGCTGCTGGCAGTGGGACACACATTATGAATTAGCAATGCTGTCTAAGCAACACAAGTGTATCACACACACAGGTAGTAGTCACTGAATGTGCTGCTGCTGGCAGTGCCAGTGGGACACACAGTATGAATTAGCAATGCTGTCTAAAGAACACAAGTGTCTCACACACACAGGTAGTAGTCACTGAATGTGCTGCTGCTGCTGGCAGTGGGACACACAGTATGAATTAGCAATGCTGTCTAAACAGACAAGTGTCAGTTTCAAACACAGAAAAAAAATTGATCACAGCAGGATGAGCTCTGAAAAGAGCTTTTCTGGGGCGCTATAATAGCAATAAGATTCAGCTAAGCAAGCTAAGAAGGCAAGAGCCTGACTAATCTGTCCCTAGGAAAACAAGTCTGCAGCAGCTGTCCCTATCCTGTCTCTAGCAGGCACACGAGTGAGGCTAATGGCCGCCGGAGCCTGCCTTATATAAGGGGGGTGGGGCTCCAGGGGTTAGCGTAGCCTGATTGGCTACAATGCGTCTGCTGACTGTGATACAGAGGGTCAAAGTTGACCCTCATAGAGCATTATGGGGCGAATTGAACTTCCGGGAAAGTTTGCCTTCGCAGACCTGAAGTTCGACTGGAACAGTTCGCCGGCGAACCGTTCGGCCCACCTCTATTCTAGAGTAGATTATTGTATGAGCCACATGAAGACTGGTTGAAGATCTTGTTTTCTTATGGTCGTTTGACCACTTATTTTGCAATTTTGTATGACCTTCCTATTAGCTGCCATCTCCTTTACGGTCTTTATGTACTATCATAACTGTTCAATAAACAGTGTTACAAAAAAAAGAAAAAATGGCCATTACCCCATAACAACTTCCTGGTCAGCATACTGTTAAACTGTAATATCACCCACTTGAGCCATAGAGAAACATGGGCATTGCCTTGCACATTCAGTTGTAACTGCCATCTGCTGATATATAACTGACAGCAACTGGTATATTTCAGTTCTGACAAATTATTGTCAGCACTGGAAGGGATCATTGTAAGAAGAAAATGGTGAGCTTCTGAGAGGAAATGACAGTGAGGTAAGAATGTAATATTCATTTGCAGCTATGCCATGTGTTTATTTTAAAGAGACTCCGTAACAAAAATTGCATCCTATTTTTTATCATCCTACAAGTTCCAAAAGCTATTCTAATGTGTTCTGGCTTACTGCAGCATGTTCTACTATCACCATCTCTGTAATAAATCAACTTATCTCTCTCTTGTCAGACTTGTCAGGCCTGTGTCTGGAAGGCTGCCAAGTTCTTCAGTGTTGTGGTTCTGCTATGAACTCCCCCATCCAGGCCCCTCTCTGCACACTGCCTGTGTGATATTTAGATTAGTGCAGCTTCTCTCTGTTCTATTATCTTTTACAAGCTGGATAAATACTCCTCTGAGCTGGCTGGGCTTTCACATACTGAGGAATTACATACAGGCACAGCTGTCTGCACTCTGCAGGAAGAAATAGCCTGACACTTCAGTGGAAGATAGCTGCAGGGGGAAAGAAACACACAAATGATCTCTTGAGATTCAAAAGGATGGCTGTATACAGCCTGCTTGTGTATGGATGTATTTTCTATGTGTGGACATACTGTACATCAATCTACTTCCTGTTTTGGTGGCCATTTTGTTTGTTTATAAACAAACTTTTTAAAACTGTTTTTAACCACTTTTAATGCGGCGAGGAGCGGCGGAATTGTGACAGAGGGTAATAGGAGATGTCCCCTAACGCACTGGTATGTTTACTTTTGTGCGATTTTAACAATACAGATTCTCTTTAAATAATTGTATTTGCTTCAGGTTCCCTTTAAAGTTACTTTTATTCAACCAGCAAGTCATTTTTTGATGGGAAATGACATAGGAGTCTCACAAAAGATAATAATAAAAAGATTATATGTCTGTTTATAACATACCATGCCCTGTGTAATGAATAACAATAGGGAAGCTGCGGTGAACAGCGCTACCACCGCAGCTGCTCCTGCCTCTCTGCCTGTCAGTATCCCCGCAACACAAACGTAGTTGTATGCAGTGTTGAGGTGGGTTAACTAAACACAACAGGTAGGTAGTACAATGTGCAGCTCCCTGTCACACACACAGGTGTCACTGAATGTGCTGCTGAATGCTGGTGGGCTGCTGGCAGTGGTACACACACATTATGAATTAGCAATGCTGACTAAGCAACACAAGTGTATCACACACACAGGTAGTAGTCACTGAATGTGCTGATGCTGGCAGTGCCAGTGGGACACACAGTATGAATTAGCAATGCTGTCTAAAAAACACAAGTGTCTCACACACACAGGTAGTCACTGAATGTGCTGCTGCTGCTGGCAGTGCCAGTGGGACACACAGTATGAATTAGCAATGCTGTCTAAAAAACACAAGTGTCTCACAAAGACAGGTAGTAGTCACTGAATGTGCTGCTGCTGCTGGCAGTGGGACACACATTATGAATTAGCAATGCTGTCTAAGCAACACAAGTGTATCACACACACAGGTAGTAGTCACTGAATGTGCTGCTGCTGGCAGTGCCAGTGGGACACACAGTATGAATTAGCAATGCTGTCTAAAAAACACAAGTGTCTCACACACACAGGTAGTCACTGAATGTGCTGCTGCTGCTGGCAGTGCCAGTGGGACACACAGTATGAATTAGCAATGCTGTCTAAAAAACACAAGTGTCTCACACACACAGGTAGTAGTCACTGAATGTGCTGCTGCTGCTGGCAGTGGGACACACGGTATGAATTAGCAATGCTGTCTAAACACACAAGTGTCAGTTTCAAACACAGAAAAAAAATTGATCACAGCAGGATGAGCTCTGAAAAGAGCTTTTCTGGGGCGCTATTATAGCAATAAGATTCAGCTAAGCAAGCTAAGAAGGCAAGAGCCTGACTAATCTGTCCCTAGGAAAACAAGTCTACAGCAGCTGTCCCTATTCTGTCTCTAGCAGGCACACGAGTGAGGCTAATGGCCGCCGGAGCCTGCCTTATATAAGGGGGGTGGGGCTCCAGGGCTTAGCGTAGCCTGATTGGCTACAATGCGCCTGCTGACTGTGATGCAGAGGGTCAAAGTTGACCCTCATAGAGCATTATGGGGCGAATCGAACTTCTGTGAAAGTTCGCCTTCGCCTGCGAAGGCGAACCACCTGAAGTTCGCCTGGAACCGTTCGCCGGCGAATCGTTCGGCCCACCTCTATTCTAGAGTAGATTATTGTATGAGCCACATGAAGACTGGTTGAAGATCTTGTTATCTTATGGTCGTTTGACCACTTATTTTGCAATTTTGTATGACCTTCCTATTAGCTGCCATCTCCTTTACGGTCTTTATGTACTATCATAACTGTTCAATAAACAGTGTTACAAAAAAAAAGAAAAAATGGCCATTACCCCATAACAACTTTCTGGTCAGCACACTGTTAAACTGTAATATCACCCACTTGAGCCATAGAGAAACATGGACATTGCCTTGCACATTCAGTTGTAACTGCCATCTGCTGATATATAACTGACAGCAACTGGTATATTTCAGTTCTGACAAATTATTGTCAGCACTGGAAGGGATCATTGTAAGAAGAAAATGGTGAGCTTCTGAGAGGAAATGACAGTGAGGTAAGAATGTAATATTCATTTGCAGCTATGTCATGTGTTTATTTTAAATAATTGTATTTGCTTCAGGTTCCCTTTAAAGTTACTTTTATTCAACCAGCAAGTCATTTTTTGATGGGAAATGACATAGGGGTCTCACAAAAGTTAATAATAAAAAGATTATATGTCTGTTTATAACATACCATGCCCTGTGTAATGAATGACAATAGGGAAGCTGCGGTGAAAAGCGCTACCACCGCAGCTGCTCCTGCCTCTCTGCCTGTCAGTATCCCCACACCTCGGGCGTCTCGTGCACCGTGGGCGGGTGTCTCTGCTGCTCATAGGGTCACATTAGCGTGTGCGCGCGCTCACCGTCAGGACCTTTATGCGGGGAGGAGGCGCGTCAGCTGACTGGCTGGTCTGCTGACGTCAGAGGGCACGCTCACCGCTTCTGATTGGTTGAGTGCCGTGGGCGTGCCTCAGGGTCTCCTCCGCTTCTTAAGCTCGGCGGATTCATTTGCAACTTGTCTGCTGTTGTGAATACTTCGTGTTAGCGCTCAGACCTTTGATAGCAATAATTATAATTATTGAAAACTGTATTGTATTTTCCGTGTATGACTCTGGCTCGTTCTGACTACTCTTTCGCTCTCTGATTCTGTACCTTTGCCCATCTGATCTTGTTGCGACTCTGCCTGTTTACCATTTCGCCTCTGCTTTCTGATTCTGTACCTTATTAGCCTGTCTGTTGCCAACCCGATTAGTCTGACCACTCTATACTCACCAGTGAGCCCTTGTCACTGGTGAGGAGCTCTCTGTACTGTTAGTGCCCACCAGCTCCTCTGGTGAGGTATCTCTAAATCTATCAGTACTTACTGTTGCACCAAACACTACCTGTGCATTTAGCTATCTTACCTGTTTTTTGCTATACTTGCATTATTGGTGATTCTGCAGATCACCACATAATCAGGAATAGTATCTGTATTATCACCAAATAATCAGATATCTGTCAATTGCTAACACCACTCGTTACATAACAGCAGAGCCGGGACAAGGTCCTCCAGCACCCAAGGCTGAGACACCAAAGTGCCCCCCCCCATCCCTCCCACCCCAGCCATCACACACTGATTGCTATAGACTAAGAGGCGCCACAGGGCCCACAACCTCCCCAACACCTTAATATCTAGTTATCTGGCTTGCAGTCACTGCCATGTATCCCCTTTTCTTATTTATTTCTGCTTCAAACACAATTAGGAATGACAGCTGAATGAATTTTGCGCCCCCTCCTACACTGCGCCCTGAGGCTGGAGCCTCTCCAGCCTATGCCTCGGCCCGGCCCTGCATAACAGCAGACCATTAAGTGCTATGGAAGCACTGTGTAGCCAGGTCGAGGTATTGACTGCGGCAGTGAACGAGCTAACCAACACTGTCAATACCCAGCAGACACAGATCAACAACTTGTCTGAGGTTGTACGGACCCTCCAGACTCTAGCTGCACCAGTGCAATCCCCTGTAGTCGTAGAGCCTAAGATGCCCCTCCCTGAAAAGTTTTCGGGCATAAGTCTGATTTCCAGAATTTCAGAAACAGATGTCTCTCTTAATTTGAGATGAGACCAATTTCGTCTGGTTCTGAGAGCCAAAAAATAACCTTTATTAAAACGTTATTATCAGGGGACTCTCAGACATGGGCCTACAGTCTTCCTAGTGGTCACGAGGCATTAACTTCTGTACAGGAATTCTTTAAGGGCCCTTTTCCACTAGCGGCGTGTGCGATGCTGAATCGCAAAATCACAAACCGCTAGTGATTTTTTAATCGCTACGGTTTGTACATTAACATGGGAATTGCGGTAGGCAATTTCCACTACCGCGATTCGTTTTTTGCCAAACGTGATCGCGCCGCGGAGCGATCTTTGCCGCGATTTTGCTATGCAGTACAGTGCATAGCAAAATCGTGATCGCAATCGCCGGAGGTTTCCTGCTTTTTGCAATTCAGCAATCGCTAGCGTTCAGCGTTAACGCTAGCGACTGCTAGTGGAAAAGGGCCCTAAAACCATGGCAATAATCTATGACGATCCAGATTTCGCAGTCACTGCTGAGAGGAAACTTAAGACCCTCTGGCAGGGACACAACACTGTAGAGACCTATCCCGCAGAATTCAGAAGGTGGCCAGTATCGGCTGGGTGGGGACAGTTTGCGTTATTAGATTGTTTTTTAACCGGATTATCCGACCCTGTGTCAGACGTGATGCTTAGTCATCCAAACCAAAAAACAGTTGATGAGGCAATTTCACAGGCAATAAAAATCGGTCGCCGCATACGTTATCAGAAACAAATTCGTGTAACTCAGTAAAAACTGTTCCCATCTCCTCTTCCTCCCTTCCTCTTCCTCAGGATGAGGGACATTCCAAATTGTCAGAGGTAGAGAAAAAAATCGGAGACGGACAGAGGGACTTTGTTTATACTGTGCTGAAAAGGGTCATTTAGTACAGAACTGCCCAAGGAAGTCGGAAAACTCTGCCGCCTAGGTGTAGCTAGAGGTAGTACCCTAGGCGAGCCAGTTTTACCTCTACCTGATAAACGCTTATTACTCCCTTGTTCTATTACCTGGGAGGATCAAGTTGTATCCCAGGCATTTATAGACTCAGGTTCAGCAGCCAATTTTATTGATTATGACTTTGTTAAGAAATGGGGGATTCCCCTTATCCCTTTAGATAGACAAATTTTTGTCACAGCAGTTGATGACTCTCCATTACAGGGCAAACAGCCTCTTTCTCAGACCCCGGTTCTGTTGTGTCATGTGGGGGTTCTTCACAAGGAAGAGCTGCAGTTCTTTGTACTCAAAATGGCCACCTCCACTGTGATCCTTGGCATGCCATGGTTACAAACACTCTCCTCAGATAGACTGGAGTTCCGGCCAGTTGTTAAGCTGGTCTCCTTTCTGTCATTATCATTGTTTTGAGAGAGTTGCTGTATGTGCCACCAGGGTTCAGATTGAGGGTTTGCCTCCACAGTATGCTGAATTCTCAGATGTATTTTGTCCCAAATCGGCAGACAAACTTCCACCTCACAGGAGTTTTGACTGTCCGATCGAACTAAGACCAGGTACTATGCCCCCTAGAGGTCACTTATATAACCTCTCAGGTCCCGAAAAACTCGCTATGCAGGAGTACATTAAAGAGAACCTAGCTAAGGGTTTTCTCTGTCCTTCTAAGTCTCCGGCCGGAGCAGGATTCTTTTTTGTTCAGAATAAGGATGGTGGGCTTCGCCCGTGTATTGATTACAGGGAATTGAATAAAGTTACCATAAAAAAATCACTATCCACTCCCTTTAATTGACGATTTGTTCTCTCAAATTACTGATGCTTGTATCTTCTCTAAGCTGGACCTGAGGGGGGCATACAACCAGGTACGCATCAGGGAAGGGGATGAATGGAAGACAGCGTTTAACACGCCCGATGGGCACTATGAGTACCTTGTCATGCCCTTCGGACTGTGTAACGCCCCAACCGTCTTCCAGGAACTCGTCAATGAGGTGTTCAGAGAGGTCCTGGGACGTTTTGTTCTAGTTTACTTAGACGACATACTGATTTTCTCACAGAATGTATCAGAACACAGGAAACATGTAACGTTTGTCTTGGAGAAACTCAGGCAGAACTGTTTGTATGCGAAACTCGAAAAGTGTCTTTTTGAAGTGTCTGAGGTGCCTTTTTTGGGGTATATTATCTCTACTTCTGGTCTCTCCATGGACCCCAAAAAGGTGTCTGCCGTCTTGGAGTGGCCACAGCCCTTGGGTCTGAAGGCACTCCAGAGATTTCTGGGCTTTGCCAACTACTATAGAAAATGTAGTAAAGGATTCTCTTCTGTGGTGTGACCTCTCACCGATCTCACCAAAAAAGGGGCGGACACTTACAACTGGTCAGAAGAAGCACACTCTGCCTTCTCATTATTAAAGAGTTTATTTTGCTCCATCCCTATTTTGCGACATGTGGATGTCACCTGCCCATTCATAGCGGAGGTAGATGCATCTGAGATAGGGGTTGGGGCTGTGCTGTCTCAGCATTCTGGTTTCCAAGGCATATTACATCCTTGTGCCTTTTTCTTTTGTAAATTCTCTCCCACCGAGAGAAATTACGACATTGGAAACAGAGAGCTTCTGGCCATCAAACTCGCGTTCGAGGAATGGCGTCATTGGCTCGAAGGAGCAGAGCATGTTATCACGGTCTATACAGACCATAAGAATTTAGAATACATTGAGGGGGCCAAGAGGCTCAGTCCTCGACAGGCTCGTTGGTCTTTATTCTTTTCAAGATTCAGATTTATTATTACTTACAAGCCAGGAAACAAAAGCGTCAAGGCAGATGCCTTGTCGAGATGTTTCGAACCTTAAACAGTACAGCCTCCAACCCTCGAAAACATCCTGCCTGAGAAGGTTGTTTTAGCAGCGACTGAAACATGGGAAGATTGGTCACTCACATTGAGACCCTATCAACAAGATGTCCCTGAGGGGAAACCTGATGGGGTCCGGTTTGTGCCATTACACTTCCGCCTGCAGATTTTACAACTATTTCATGCTCATAAAAATGCCAGTGTTGTCTTCTCAGTTCCCTGCTCTGGAAGATTGGCAGGGATCTTTAAAGGGGATTTGGATGATGGTCAAGAGAAATTTAGAGAAGGCTTTCCAGGGCCAGAAGAAACAGGCTGATAGGAAGCGTTCTGTGGAGTGGGAGTTTGTACCAGGAGATTTAGTTTGAGTTTCAACCCGTCATCTGGCTCTGAAACAACCCTCAGCAAAGTTAGGCCCTAGGTTTATAGGCCCGTGCCCCGTATCCAAAAAAATTAATGATGTGACGTATGTGATTGCTCTGCCATCCAATATGGGAGGTGTGAAGTCTTTCCATGTGTCTTTGTTGAAGCCAGCTGTGCATGTGGATTCCTCCCCCCCCCCCCCCCCTTAGGTGATTGATGGAGAGCCTGAGTATGAGATTGAGCAAATTTTGGATTCTCGTTGGGTGCGCAACTCAGTACAGTACCTTGTTCATTGGAAGAGATATGAGCCTGAAGAGAGATCTTGGGTGCCGGGTCATCGCATGCATGCTGAGGAATTGAGACAGAAATTTCATGAACTACATCCTGAGAAACCGTGTAGAACGTGTCCAGAGTCCACGCCTCAAGGGGGGGGGGTACTGTAATGAATGACAATAGGGCAGCTGTGGTGAACAGTGCTACCACCGCAGCTGCTCCTGCCTCTCTGCCTGTCAGTATCCCCGCACCTCGGGCGACTCGCGCACCGAGGACGGGTGTCTCTGCTGCTCATAGGGTCGCATTAGCACGTGCGCGCGCTCACCGTAAGGACCTTTATGCGAGGAGGAGGCGCGTCAGCTGACCGGCTGGTCTGCTGATGTCAGAGGACACGCTCACCGCTTCTTATTGGTTGAGTGCCGTGGGCGTGCCTCAGGGTCTCCTCCGCTTCTTAAAGAGAATCTGTATTGTTAAAATCGCGCAAAAGTAAGCATACCAGTGCGTTAGGGGACATCTCCTATTACCCTCTGACACAATTTCGCCGCTCCTCGCTGCATTAAAAGTGGTTAAAAACAGTTTTAAAAAGTTTGTTTATAAACAAACAAAATGGCCACCAAAACAGGAAGTAGGTTGATGTACAGTATGTCCACACATAGAAAATACATCCATACACAAGCAGGCTGTATACAGCCTTCCTTTTGAATCTGAAGAGATCATTTGTGTGTTTATTTCCCCCTATTCTCATGCACTGAAGTTTCAGGCTGCTTGTTTCTTCCTGCAAACAGCTTTGCCCTTGTCTGTAATTCTTCAGTATGTGAAAGCCCAGCCAGCTCAGAGGACGATTTATCCAGCTTGTAAAAGATAAGAGAGAATAGAGAAGCTGCTATAATCCTAAATAACACACAGGCAGTGTGCATACAGGGGCCTGGAAGGGGGAGTTCATAGTAGAACCACAACACTGAAGAACTTGGCAGCCTTCCAGACACAGGCCGACAAGTCTGACAGGGGAAAGATACATTGATTTATTACAGAGACAGTGATAGTATAAAGTGCTGCAGTAAGCCAGAACACATTAGAATAGCTTTTTGAACTTGTAGGATGATAAAAAACAGGATGCAATTTTTGTTACGGAGTCTCTTTAAGCTCGGCGGATTCATTCGCAACTTGTCTGCTGTTGTGAATACTTTGTGTTAGCGCTCAGACCTTTGATAGCTATAATTATAATTATTGAAAACTTTATTGTATTTTCTGTGTATGACTCTGGCTCGTTCTGACTACTCTTTCGCTCTTTGATTCTGTACCTTTGCCCATCTGATCTTGTTGCCGACTCTGCCTGTTTACCATTTCGCCTCTGCCTACTGATTCTGCACCTTATTAGCCTGTCTGTTGCCAACCCGATTAGTCTGACCACTCTATACTCACCAGTGAGCCCTTGTCACTGGTGAGGAGCTCTATGTACTGTTAATGCCCACCAGCTCCTCTGGAGAGGTATCTCTAAATCTAGCAGTACTTACTGTTGCACCAAACACTACCTGTGCATTTAGCTATCTTACCTGTTTTCTGCTATACTTGCATTATTGGTGATTCTGCAGATCACCACATAATCAGATATCTGTCAATTGCTAACACCAATCGTTACACCCTGCTATCTGACTATGGACATTCTTGGTTTTAAATTTGTGTCAACCTCTGATCTTTGGTTCCATTCCTACTAGTTCCCAGCTTTTGGCCTTATCTAGGTCTTGGCCTTAAATTAACATTTAATTTATTGCCTTGCCAGCTGTTAGGGCTTACTTATGTATGCAGTGTTCTATGCTGTGTTTGATCTCTGAGTTAAATTTCTGTCCAGCCCCATGCAGTCTCCTTTAAATTCAGCCTACAAGGCTGAGACTCCCATTCAAACACACCACCATCTCACCTGCATTCAGTCTGTTAATTAAGATGCTGGCAGCCTGTTTGCATATAGCTAGGATAGGAGGTCAATTTTGATCACTGGTCAGTTTTGAGCATCTGAGCTCAAAGTGCATCTGTAACTCTAAGTGTAAAGAAAATACAATGACCAGAATTAGACCAGAATTGAACCAGAAGGGAACAGAAGGAACTGACACAAAACTCTGCTTCTCTGGTTAGTTGCAAAAACGTTCAACCTGGTGTTTACTATCTGCCTGCTCTCCCCAGCCATCCTCAAATCTCTCCACACACTACATCCCCCTACTGTCAGCAATAAGCTGTACATTTCCCCATCCCTCCTATCCACTCCACAGCTCGCCTCTCATGAGATTTTTTTGTACTTACAACCTCACCTTCCTTGTCACACTACGTCTAAATATAAGTCTACACCGCAACTTCTGCTCCGCTATGTCTGCCTACTCCTCCTCCTTGTTGCTGGGGACATTTCACCTAACCCTGGACCCCCACTCCCCCCTGCTAACGACACTGTTTGCAAAAAATCAAATTTCCCTCCCTCTTACTGTAACCTTATTAATATTCCACTCCTTCCCCCTACATCCCCTCCTATCTCGGCTGCCCTCTGGAATGCCCGCTCAGTCTGCAACAAACTGCCCTTTATCCATGATCTTTTCATTTCCAATGCTTTCACTTTCTTTAGGATCACTGAAACCTGGCTGACCCCTTCTGACACAGTCTCACCTGCCGCCCTCTCCTATGGAGGTTTCCACTTTAGCCACACTCCTAGAAGTGGGAATAAACATGGTGGTGGTGTGGGCATTCTCCTCTCAGATAAATGCTACTTCAAGCCTCTCACTCCTATTCCCTCTCTCTCCCTGCCATCCTTTGAAGTCCATGCAGTCCGACTATACTCTCCCTCGAACCTCCAAATTGCAGTTATTTACCGCCCTCCAGGCCCTGCTTCTGTTTTCTTAGATAATTTATCTGCCTGGCTTCTCCAGTTCCTATCCTCTGACATCCCTACCATCATCATGAGTGATTTTAACATTCCTATTGACATCGATAACACTGTCTCCAAAAAACTTCTATCACACTGATGGCCATACGCTTGACCTCCAGGGATGCTCATCCGGATCCGGGTACCCAGGAAACCCAGGTATCCGACCATTTTTCCGCTATCCGGGTCGGATCTGGATACCTGGGCCACTATCTGGATAGCACTATCCGGATTCTATCCGGATAGCTAGCTGCATAATCCGGATACCCGCGGGTATCCATCCAGATATCCGGATTCGGATTCGGATAGTGTAACTAGTAAGGAGATGATGTCATTCAGCCAATCAGAGGGCTCCCAGCAGAAGCCCTAGCAACCAATCACAGAGGGGAACCCTAGCCAGCCCCACCTGACCTCATTGAGCCAATCAGAGGCCTACCCGCCTAAGTCCTGGCACCCAATCACAGAAGGGAACCCTGGCCAGCCCCCCTGTATAGCAAGGAGGGCTGGCATGATGAGAGAGATCGTCCTTGCTTGTGTGGCTGGCTGATCAATGACAGACTTGCTCCAGTGCTGGCTTACCAAGTGCTGTATACAGTGATAAACCTAAAGCTTTTAGTGCTAAACATCTTCACTACGCTATTGTTCTATTGTTTTTTTTTAGCTAGCTAGCTTGTAATTGTTTGCTTTCATTCACTCAGTTAGGTCCTGTCTGCATCTGTGTCTGTGTAGGCCAGCAGGACAGTATAGGGAATAGGAGGATTACTGTGTTATTGTATTGTAGTTAGTACTGCAGTTAGTTGTTATGGAGGTGGCCTAGCGGGTACACACGGTGTGTTCCCGCACTCGATTTCCCGCTCGATTCCCGTTGACTCGATTATTTCCGACATGTCCGATTTGCGTTTCGATGGATTGTTAGGTCGATTTGCATGTAAAGTATGCCAAATCGACCTAACGATCCATCGAAATGCAAATCGGACATGTCGGAAATAATCAAGTCGACAGGAATCGAGCGGGAAATCGAGTGCAGGAACGCACCGTGTGTACCTGCCAGGCCGCCACCATAACACAGTGTGCACTATCTGTCCTCTACTCTGCGGTCTGTCACTCCGTGCTGATTTGATGTAAAGTCCAAACCTGATTTTATTAAAGTAAAAGTACCCCACATCATCTGGTGACATCATCACGTATAAGTTGTACTTTATCTGCTGGCACCGGCAGTTGGGGGAGGGGCAGCAAGGGCAAGAGGACAGGGAGCAACATTACAGCCACCCTCAGAAGATCTGCCGTGTCAGTGTTGACCCCAGCAGGCAGCCTACCCTCAGTCAGCGAGCTTTTCGCTCTAGACGCCGCGATTGAACTCAGGGCTGTTAGACGCAAGGAGTTTGAGGAGGATGTTCTGGGTTTTGAGGAGGGGGGGTATGATGTTGATGATGGGATGAAGGACCGTGACTACCATCCACAGGATGGGGATGTCAGCTCTGACTCTGAGGAGGAGGATGCGTCAGTGGGTTTGGCATGGAGGATCAGCATTGCAGACAGTGGCCGTGGAATGCGGGACCCACCACATCCTTCTGCCGCTACCACCAGCTGCACCACTCAACCCCCAAACGCCACAGGGAGAAAAGCCGCAGCATCCCATTCAGGAGAATCTTCACCTCCCCAATCTGGCCGCCACGGTGCCACAGGCCACTGCTGCTGATACCGCCATCTATATTCAACCCAAAACACAATTGCAGTGTCATTTTTTTGGAGGTGTCTGGGCTGAAAACTGTCATGTCCCAGTTGTGCGATTGGACTTTGGACACAATGTGGGCTGCACGACCGCTGCCAGGAACCTAGTCCTGATGTTAATTGACAGCTTTTTTTTTTTTTCATTTTATGTCCACCAAATAATTAATTAGTATTTCCCTTTAAAAAAAAACATGACGCTACATGCATCATTTACCCTAAAAACCATTTTAAACCTTTTTAAAGGGCACTTCCGGGTTTTCTATCCGGATACCCGAATAGGTCGGGTACCCGCGGGTAATTTGGTCGGATATCCGGATTAGATCCCAATATCCACAAGGTCAGATCCGGATACCCGGATCCGGATATCTGGGTACCCAGATCCGATTCCGGGCGGGTAATAAAAAGCACTACCCGAGCATCCCTGTTGACCTTGCATTCACTCGTCTCTGTTCTGTCACTGACTTTACTAATGATCCACTACCACTCTCTGACCATAACCTACTTAGCTTCTCTCTCTCCTCCTCTTTTCCTACCACCCTGGCACAAGCACGCTCACATACTCAAAGAAACTATCGCAATCTAGACATTCAACTGTTTGATGTCATTAGTAAGCAACAGAACTCACACCCTGATGCAAGTTTCATAATTGCTGGAGATTTTAACCAAGCAAATCTTAAGAAGGTATTTCCCAGATTTTATCAGCATGTGGACTGTAAAACCAGAGGAGAAAACACCTTGGATCATGTCTATACAAACATAAAAAGTGCCTATAAGATCACCCCACGCCCCCCCCACTGGGACAGTCTGACCATCTATCTTTGTTTCTTATTCCCGCATACAAAGCCATTATCAACACTGCTAAAGCAATTAGCAAGTCTGTTAAAGTCTAGCCTGAGACTGCAGCTCCAAGATTGCTTTGAAAATACAGACTGGGATATTTTCTTTCATGAAACAGACCTGGAGACGAGTACTTCCTCTGTATTGTCATATGTTAATTTCTGTGTGGACACCATCACTGTCAACAAAAGAATTACAGTTTACCCAAATCATAAACCATGGAGAACAAAAGAACTCAAGGAACTTCTAAAGAATAGAAACAAAGCTTTTAAAAGACAGGACAAAGAAGCATATTCTTCAGCCAGAGCAAGTCTGAAAAAAGGCATACGAAATGCAAAACTTAAATACAAACAAAGGATTGAGGAAAACTTTGAAAATGACTCAAACCCAAAGAGGATGTGGCAAAGCATTCAACTATTCACAGATTACAAAAAGAAGAATAGCACTCAATATACACTGGACAATAACATCCCCAGCCTTGCAGAGGAACTTAACAACTTCTTTGCTAGATTTGAAAAAGACAACAATCCGCCTCCAGTCAACTTTGGGCCCACTACAGACTCACAGCCTTTAATCCTTCACATACATGAAGTGCAGCAAGCACTCACAAATATCAACACCAGGAAAGCTGCAGGTCCTGATGGTGTGCAAGGACATGTGCTCCAGGCCTGTGCTGGTCAACTAGCGAAAGTTTTTACACAAATATTCAACCTCTCTCTGTTCTTGGGTGTAGTCCCATCATGCCTTAAATCTACAACCATTGTGCCAGTCCCAAAAAAACCTAGGATAACCTGTCTTAATGATTATTGACCAGTTGCTCTAACCCCAGTCATCGCCAAGTGCTTTGAACGACTGGTAGCCACACACATCAAGGCCTTCATCCCAGCAAATCTAGATCAACACCAGTTTGCTTACCGAACAAATAGATCGACTGAGGATGCCATCTGTGTAGCTCTCCATGCTGCCCTCTCACACCTGGAAAAGCCCAACTCCTATGTTAGGGGGATCAGTGAATAATGGTGCACAGCGCCTATGCATAAAAATGGCGCCGCATTAAAAAGATACGCTTATCGCTATTTATCGTTAGTACTGCATAATAATGGCGCACAGGGAAAAAAGAAGAAAAACGGCACACACTAACGTTATTTATCAATAGTGGCACACACTAACGTTATTTATCAATAGTGGCACACACTAACGTTATTTATCAATAGCACCCTACATAAGCTAAACTGCAGATGTTATTTAACTGCAAAACGGTGAATGGATTTAATGTAATACTGTCAAGGTTAGGGTTAGGCACCACTGGGGGGTCTTAGGGTTAGGCACCACCAGGTGGGTCTTAGGGTTAGGCACCACCAAAGGGGTGGTTAGGGTTAGGTACAGGGAGGGTTCTGTGTGAGAGTAGGGTTAGGTATAGTTACAGTACAATATACACTACCAGGGGGGTGCTTAGGATTAGGCACAACCAGGGGGGTGCTTAGGGTTAGGCACCACCAGGGGGGTGGTTAGGGTTAGGCAACACCGGGGGGGGGGTTTAGGGGTTAGGGATAGGTACAGAGAGGGTTCTGTGTGTTAACACTAAATAACGATAAGGCTTTAACGCTAAATAACAATAAGGCTTTAACGTTAAATAGCGATAAGCGGCAAACGGATTAGCGGCAACACTGTGCGCCATTATTCACAGGCGCCATTTTCAGATGGATGCATGTTAGGATGCTCTTTGTTGACTACAGCTCAGCATTTAACACTATTGTACCTAGCCAGCTGACCAACAAACTCCATGCACTAGGTCTTGCTCCCTCCATATGTACTTGGTTATTGAACTTCCTTACTAATCGCCCTCAAACTGTCAGACTAGGAAAACAGACATCCTCCACCCTTACCCTGAACACTGGCGTGCCACAGGGCTGTGTATTAAGCCCTCTCCTCTATGCACTTTTCGCCCATGACTGCCAGCCTATCCATACCTCAAACATAATTGTTAAGTTTTCAGATGATACGACTGTCATTGGGCTTATATCAGACAATGAGGAAGCTGCATACAGAGAAGAAGTTAGGAACCTGACTGCATGGTGCGACATTAACAACCTGTTATTAAATACAAAGAAGACCAAAGAAATTATTCTGGACTTTAGGACCACCAAAAAGACCTCTCACCTACCGCTAATGATCAATGCAGAGGCTGTGGAGAGAGTTTCCAGCTTCAAATTTTTGGGAGTCACCATCGCAGAGAACCTGTCTTGGGCTGACAATGCTTTAGCTCTAACTGGCAAAGCACAACAACGCCTCTACTTTCTGAGAAAACGAAGGAGCGCTAACCTCCCACAGAAGCTGCTGGTTAATTTCTACAGATGCACTATAGAAAGCGTTCTGACCAATTGCATGACGGCCTGGTACAACAGCTGCACGAAGGCTACTAGAGAAGCCCTGCAGCGAGTTGTTAAAACAGCAGAAGCCATTATTGGCACTGAACTACCATCACTGGAACTTTTGTATAATACTCGCAGCGTGAGAAGGGCCAAAAACATTATCAAGGAAAACACTCACCCTGGAAATGCCTTGTTTGAGCTCCTTCCATCAGGTAAACGTTTTAGATCAATCCGCACACACACAAACAGACTGAAAGACAGCTTTTTCCCATCCGCCATAAACTTGATGAACTCTGAATCCTCTCTGAAATAATTAACACTGTGTAGAAATTGTTTAAATATCTGTAATACCTGGCATACGTGTATAATTTCTTCTCTTCCTTGTTACTATCACTATGTTCCCTATATGCACCGTGGGGTTGTCATGAAAAGTAATTTCGTTGTGTTACACAATGACAATAAAGTGAATTGAATTGAATTGAATTCAAACTGTCTCTGATGCCCTGGCACCTCTCCTCACACAATCCTTCACTGACCCAGACTCAGCTGCTATACACTTCAACAGCTCCATTACAAAAGTCATGGATGACTTCACCCCCCTCGTCAATGTCCGCCCTCACCATGTCAGTCGCCAACCCTGGATGACCAAAACCACTAAACAGTTAAAAAGATGCTCTAGAGCAGCTGAACGGCGCTGGAGGAAAAGTAACACAAGTGAGGACTTCATCTCATATACAATTGCCTTGAACAACTTCAGAAACACACTCTCTGTGGCAAAAAAGTCCTATTTTTCTTCCCTAATATCCGCCCATTTACACAATCCAAAACACTTGTTCAGCACCTTCAACTCCGTTCTCCATCCCCCTCCTCCTCCTCCTTCATCTTGCTTATCAGCTGAAGAATTTGTAACATACTTCACTGATAAAATTGACAAAATCCGGAGTGAATTTTCCTTGCAGCCCTCAAATCCCACCTCCACACCTCGCATTGACTGTTCTCTAAATGCCTTCTCTCCACTCTCTGAACACTCTCTCTCCTCTGTAATTGCCAAAGCTAATCTAACCACCTGTTCTTTGGATCCTATTCCCTCCCATTTCATTCCACAACTATTCTTATCTCTCTTGCCTGCACTAACAACGCTATTTAACCTGTCCCTCTCTACTGGCATCTTTCCGTCCCCACTCAAAAAAGCTGTTGCGACACCACTACTTAAAAAACCTTCTCTAGATCCTACCACACTTGCCAACTACCGCCCAGTGTCGCTTCTCCCATTTGCATCCAAACTACTTGAACGCCATATACATGCAGAATTAAGCCATTATTTATCTCCTAACTCCCTACTTGATCAGTTCCAGTCTGGCTTTCGCTCTAACCACTCCACGGAAACAGCCCTTACCAAAGTGGCCAATGACCTTCTTACAGCCAAATCCAAAGGTCAATTTTCCATACTCATCCTTCTTGACCTGTCATCAGCATTTGATACTGTTGACCACACCTTACTCCTACAAATACTTTCAAATGTAGGAATAAAGGGCCTTGCTCTCATATGGTTATCTTCCTACCTCTCTGGAAGGTCCTTCACAGTCTCCTACTAAGATCAGATCTCTCCTCCTCATGCTTTGTCTGTCGGGGTTCCCCAAGGCTCTGTCCTTGGTCCCCTCCTCTTTTCCATCTACATGCACGGTCTTGGTGATTTAATCAACTCATTCGGGTTTCAATACCACCTCTATGCAGACGATACACAACTGTACCTCTCTGCCCCAGACCTTAACTACCTCCTTAAACGTGCTATATCCTCCTTCATGTCCTCTCGCTTCCTAAAACTTAATATGAGTAAAACAGAACTAATAATTTTTCCACCGTCTCTGTCCACCTCCCTGCCTGAAGTAACAATAAATGGTAATAACACTCCCATAACTACATCTCCCAAAGCTCGGTGCTTGGGGGTGATATTCGACTCATCTCTCTCTTTTATTCCTCATGTTCACTCCAAAACCAGCTCCTGCCATCTCCAACTCAAAAACATATCTCGCATCCGTCCTTTTCTCACTTAAGACACAACTAAAATGTTAATACATGCTCTTATAATTTCTCGTCTGGACTACTGCAACATACTACTCTGTTGACTACCTTCTAACAGACTGGCCCCGCTCCAATTGGTACTGAACTCAGCTGCTCGTCTCATTCATCTTTCTTCTCGATCTTCCTCTGCCGACCTTCTTTGTCAAGCTCTTCACTGGCTGCTAATTAACCAGAGGATTCAGTTCAAACTCCTAACCCTAACCTACGAAGCCCTCCACAATCTCTCTCCCCGGTACATATCCTCACTAATTTCCAGATATAAACACACTCGCAATCTCAGATCGGCACACGATCCTCTGTTGTCCTCCTCTAGAATCAACTCCTCACATTCACGTTTACAAGACTTCGCACGCACTTCACCCCTCCTCTGGAATGCCCTCCCACAACACATCCGTCACTCGCCAACCTTTGTTACCTTTAAACGCTCTCTAAAAACACACTTGTTCCGACAAGCATTGTATTTTGTCACTAATTATCTTGTAATTTGGTGTACAATATTGTCTGTATTATTATGTACCCCATGTTTGTTTCTTACTTTGTACAGCGCCACGGAATATGTTGGTGCTTTATAAATCAATAATAATAATAATAAGACGTACAAGAGGCATTATTGTGGGGAACAAAAAAAAACAAAAAAAAATTCTCAGCTTTTCTTTACATTTGAGCAAAAAGTGTCCAGTACAAAATTATTCATACCCTTCAAAGTCTGTAGGAAAATACAAAGTTCTATACCATTCCAAATAGTCCAAGCTGTTATAAAGCATCCTAATTACCCTGATTAATTGGGAACAGCTGTTTTAATCAACTCAACAGGTGGAAAACAGCAGCTTTCTGCAGTTGGTTTGCAGACAGTCGTGGTTAAGGCAAAAGAGCTCAGTGAGGACCTACAGCTGTGCATTGTGGCTGCTCACAAGTCAGGAAAGGGCTACAAGGCCATTTCTAAATGTTTTCAAGTTCCAGTGGCTACAGTGCAAAGTATTATTAAGAAATAAAAGATGTTCCGCACTGTGGAAAATCTCAGATGATGTGGTCGGAAGCCAAAAGTGAAACCTGTGCTAGCCAGGAGGATTGGGAAAGAGGTGAAAAAGAATAAAAGGGTCACCAACAAGGCCATCCTGGTGAATTTGGGCTCTGCTGGTGGCAATGTCTCAAGGCAGACAATCCAACGGACACTGCACGCTGCTGAGTTCTATGGATGCAGACTAAGGAGGATGTCACTTCTCCAGATAAGGCATACAAAAGCTTGCTTGGCCTTTGCAAATGCTCATCTGGACAAAGAAGAAGACTTCTGGTCTGCTGTGTAATGGTCAGATGCAATAAAATTGAATTGTTTGGTCACAATGATGTTTCCTTCATTTGGCATAAAAAAGGAGAAGCCTTGATGTAACGATCGGTGTAACACAGAGAGGATCTGATTACTGGTCATCAGCAGTATCACTGGGAATACAGATATATACCAGATTATAGATGATCTGCAGTATCACCGATAATCCAATATACCAGCTAACCTCTGGACACCTGAGTAGAGTGATGGTGTTTGGTGCAAACAATAATATTTAGAGGACTGGGCCTCAGAGCAGTAAGGAGTACTGCTCAATTCCTTCTGGACTCTCCCGGAGGGAGGAGTCAGGCTAAGAGAAGGAACGACAGAACGAGAGTGACACTCAAGAGGGAGTGTCACTATCAGGACTGGGAACCGCCTCTAACAGTAAGGTCGGTTCTCGAGGTCGGACAAGCCAGATCATAAACACACGGACAGAAAAAGTATAGACAACACCCCTCAGACCATCTCACATGTATCGCAGACCCCCTCTGCTTCTTCCAAGATAAAAATACGGGTGCAAGGAGCCCCTTTTATAGTCCTAGCACAGCGTGTAATAACGCTGTGAAGCCGCCACATTCGCTTCCTGATAGGCGTGGCCACGCCTCTTGATGTCATCGCGCTGTGCGTTCCACATGACGCACTTGCGCGGTGACATACTATGCATAGATCACTCAGGTGGGCGGAATTTCGCCTGTCCATATTACGGACTCACGCCAAGCTAATATATTGAAACGTTCTAACGTACAGAATACCAAGACGAACTGTCTTAGAAAGGAGGAAAGGAAAGAGTAAAATAGATGACAGAGGAAAAGAACACCAGCATTGTATATTGGATATCACTGTTACCTGCCAATTTCATTAATGCCTCCCACAAACAACCACAATCTAATTTAAAGATACATACACTGATAAGTGAATAAATATAAAAATAAGTAGAATATTGTAAACACGGTGATCAACACCACACCACAATGCATCAACCATAGTGACATACAGAAAAACAAATAAATATAAAATTACAAAAATACAAAAGTACAAAAATGACCTGTGAACATTATTGTCCATATAAAACAATTTGATCAAATTTAAGGTGACAATGTGCATATACGAATGTTCTTGTGTGCTGTAATAGATCTCCACACCGTGACCACAAATCAGATCCTCAATTCATATGGAGTGCTACCTAAACGTGTAAAAATCGTAAATTAATACATGATAGTCACAGAATCATGGATAATCTGACTATGTAACATGTCGCTACTCACTAACGGCATGTACACCTAAAATACTAAATGCTCCCATACTCCAAAAGGATATCAATGTGAGAAATCATGCTGCTACTTACTCAACAGCATGAATAGATTATGTTAAGACACAGTCCATCTTAAACCAAAGTGCCAAGTGCATCTCCCAGTGCAAACAGTTATGAGTAAAAAGCCAAAAAGTGCTACGTGCAAAAAGGTGTACTGTACATAAGCATCGTGCATACATCACACCATGATGTGAGTTTAACCAACATACTTACATATGTAGTCGAAAGTGAGGCTATTCGTGCAAAACGGCATATAATTCTAAAAATATAAAAGCATGTTACAAAGCAGACAATCAAAAAGCAATCTCTAAAACATCAAGACTCGGTGGAAGTCAACCATTTTCTAAACATCTACTGGGGAAGATAACAAGAGAAACTGAACTCATCGTTCAGTCCCAAAGGGCTACGAGTTTGGAGTCTGTAAATCCATTTCATTTCAGCGCGAAGTAATTTGTTCACTATATCGCCTCCACGTATATTTGATTGAATATGTTGTAATCCTGCAAAAAGCCAACCCCTTAAGGATCCTCCATGAGTATTGAGTGCATGTGTTGCTAGTGTGGTCAAGGATTTTCCAAGTAATTTGTCACGCCCAGCCAATTTGGCTACCGATACGTGCTTCTGTAGCCTCAATTTGAGTGCGTTTTTTGTCTGGCCGACATATTGCCAACCACAGGGGCATTGCAGTAAATAAATTACCGCGGTGGTCTTACAATTAATGTAATCATTGATGAAAAAAAATTTTCCATTGTTCCTGCCAATCACATATTTTGTAGATTTCATGTTGGGACAAATGGAGCAACTCCCACATGAATAACTCCCTTTGATTTTGTTCTTTCTGCAAGGTCTCTGAAAATGGCTGCTACAAAGTATATTTTTCAGTGTGGGTGCTCTTTTAGCTGTGATACTGGGGTGATCGGTCAAAAAGGGTTTCAATTCTTTGTCATTTAGTAAGATGTCCCAATGTTTGGATATGACCCTATATAGGTCACTCCATTGATGATTAAAGGGAGTGGTGATCCTGACTTTTCCACTCTGAGTCTTTTTGTTCCTATTACTCCGTCTGGGACATAACAATTCTGATCTTGGGGTAGCTCTCGCTCGCCTTAGTGCACTCTCTAGACATTTCCTAGGGTATCCTCTCATCTGGAAACGTCTTTTTAATTTCTCAGACTCTTCTTCAAAGTCTGCTGTCTCGGAACAATTTCGTTTTATCCTAATGAATTGGCCAACTGGGATATTCTTTTTTAGTCTTGTAGTGTGATGGGATCCATATTGTAACAAACTATTTACTGCTGTGGGTTTCCTATAAATTGTAGTGGAAATTAATCCAGTGGGACCTTTTTTAATAGTCAGATCCAAAAATTCAACCCGCTCATCCGCAATCTGATAAGTGAGCAATAAATTGAGGTCATTTTGATTCAGATGCTTAAGAAACTCTATACAAAGATCGTGCGGACCCTGCCAAAGTATTAACAAATCGTCAATAAATCTATACCACCCTAGTATGTGTGGGTGGTATCGACTATATCTCTCTGCCCAGACGATCTCCCGTTCCCACCATCCAAGGTAGAGGTTGGCGATGGAGGGGGCACATTTGGCCCCCATCGCAACGCCCCTTACCTGTAGATAGTATTTGGAATCAAAGGTAAAAAAGTTATGAGTAAGAATAAATGCCATCATCTCCAACAAGAATCCCTTCTTGTCTAAGTTTAAATTGCCCATATCCAAAAAATATCTGACCGATCTTATACTCTCTGCATGGCCAACATTGGAGTATAGTGACTCTATGTCACACGTAACAAGGAGAGTGTCCTCAGATAATTCCAAACCATTGAGATGATTTAATAAATCCCCAGTGTCTCTTATATAAGATTCCAATGATACAACCATAGGCTGCAAAAAAGAGTCAATAAATTGGCAAGCTTTCTCAGTCATGCTTCCAATCCCCGAGATAATTGGTCTACCTGGGGGGCATGTAGTGTTCTTATGGACCTTTGGAAGCATGTAGAATGTTGCAATAGTTGGTTTTGGTTTCCACAGAAAATTAAATTCCTTATCAGAAATTGTGCCCTCCATTCTAGCAGTGTCTAGAAGGGACTTAAACTCAGATAGATATCGTTCACTAGGGTTGTAAGGTAATACACGATAATATCTAGAATCGAGAAGCTGTCGTCTTGCTTCACGTAAGTACATTTCCACTGGCCAGACCACAACATTGCCCCCCTTGTCAGCTTCTTTAATGAGTATGTCTGTTCTAGAACGAAGTGACTGTAGAGCCTTTTGTTCCATAGGTTCAAGGTTGCTAAGTTGTCTATTTTGTATCTTAATAGTTTGTAAGTCTTTACATACAAGATCAAAAAATATCTTTATCTCTGAAGTGAAAGGAGGTATATATTTAGAGGGAGGTTTAAAACCAGAATCACTCACCTGTCGATCTTCACTCTCTTGTAACAGATCTAATAGATCATCAAGTGCTTGTTGATCATGTGTGTCAAATCCAAAGTCAATCAACTCTTGATTTTGTAGAGGCCTAGTGCCATACATTTTTTTAAGAGTTAAACGTCTGCAAAACAGAAAAAGGTCTTTTAGTACTTCAAAATGATCAATTTGATTATTTGGGGCAAATGACAAACCCCTGGATAAGACTTTAATTTCATGTGGTGATAAAGGTTGTGGTGAAAGATTCACCACTTGTAATACCTCATCATCTGCAGAATGATGTCCATATTTTCGTTTCTTTATTTGAGAGTCTCCCCGATGTCCTCCCATATGAGTGGAGGAAGCCTCTAATCTCACATAATGAGCCCCCTCTAGGTCAGACTCCATTACCTCACTGGAGTCAGATACATAAGAGGTGGTACTGGCACCACGTGATTTTGGAGGTACCCTATTGGGTGGCTCCTCAATAGGAAGTTGTCCTTTTTTTAGGGTGTCTTTTAGGATTTTTCTTATTCCTTTTCCAGAGCCCCTTTCCTTTTGGGTTACCTAAATGTCTCCATAGAAAGGCCTTCTTGAGACTATAGTCCATCCTGTCTCTTTCCAACTTTTTTCTCTTAGTATTAATAATATCTTGCTCAATCTTATTGAGCTCCTTCTTGAGCTCAGTCATAAAAGATTCGATTTTATGTTTAGGACCAGTCTGGGTAATTTGGGCTTTTAGTTCTGTAATCCTGGTTTTCAGTTTTCCCAGTAGCTCCCTATCATGGTCCAATAACATGTCCACTATGATATGTGAACATCTGGCCAAGCCCTCTGCCCAGGTTTTTTTCTTATCTGAATTTAATTGCCAGGATGGAAAAATTTGTACACGTAACCCACGTGGATATATACCCTCAGCATCATAGTTCTCCAATGACTTAACATTCCACCACGTCTTAATGTAAGAGATATGTGTATCCTTCAATTCATGAAAAATATGTCTAGCGTCCTCCGATACTCCATCACCAACTCCACTCATGCCATCCCTTATAAAAAGAGTTTTAAGTTTGTCCTCCCAACAGGATTCCAATGCATCCAATAAGTCCAAGTTCATCTTATAATCGTAATAGGCTCTATAAGAAACCAAAGAGATTTCATTTATAGGCAACCAAAGAAAAAAACTGAGCCAAACAATAATGCAAAAAGGTGCCATGGACAATTTAGATATACTCACACAACAAGAAAAAGCCATCCATCTAGCAATAATCAATACTCATGACAAATAAAGTCCATGAAATATAACCAGTTTATTAGGGACATATCCCTTCTAAAATCAATTAAAACATAGTAAGGGGTGTGGCTAGAAAGTTAAATGACATATACAATAATAGTCATATATAACATATACAAAATAGACACAAATAATTGAATGATGGATACAATGGAGGCATATACAATAATGCTAATATGTAGTTAGTAAGGCTGATAAACCTCCACTTAAACTGACAACCCAGCTAA
Source organism: Hyperolius riggenbachi (assembly GCF_040937935.1). Classification (NCBI taxonomy): domain Eukaryota; kingdom Metazoa; phylum Chordata; class Amphibia; order Anura; family Hyperoliidae; genus Hyperolius; species Hyperolius riggenbachi. Next base: position 165,345,904 of record NC_090650.1, read on the forward strand.
TACACAGTATAATAATTGAGCTGAAGAAACAGCACCTGGTGATGGAAGTCAAGAGAAGAAGGATTGATAATGCTTACCACCAAAGAGCCACCATGGATGTAATAGCCAACACCCCTCAGACCATCTCACATGTATCGCAGACCCCCTCTGCTTCTTCTGAGATAAAAATACGGGTGCAAGGAGCCCCTTTTATAGTCCTAGCACAGCGTGTAATAACGCTGTGAAGCCGCCACATTCGCTTCCTGATAGGCGTGGCCACGCCTCTTGATGTCATCGCGCTGTGCGTTCCACATGACGCACTTGCGCGGTGACATACTATGCATAGATCACTCAGGTGGGCGGAATTTCGCCTGTCCATATTACGGACTCACGTCAAGCTAATATATAGAAACGTTCTAACGTACAGAATACCAAGACGAACTGTCTTAGAAAGGAGGAAAGGAAAGAGTAAAATAGATGACAGGGGAAAAGAACACCAGCATTGTATATTGGATATCACTGTTACCTGCCAATTTCATTAATGCCTCCCACAAACAACCACAATCTAATTTAAAGATACATACACTGATAAGTGAATAAATATAAAAATAAGTAGAATATTGTAAACACGGTGATCAAACCACAATGCATCAACCATAGTGACATACAGAAAAACAAATAAATATAAAATTACAAAAATACAAAAGTACAAAAATGACCTGTGAACATTATTGTCCATATAAAACAATTTGATCAAATTTAAGGTGACAATGTGCATATACGAATGTTCTTGTGTGCTGTAATAGATCTCCACACCGTGACCACAAATCAGATCCTCAATTCATATGGAGTGCTACCTAAACGTGTAAAAATCGTAAATTAATACATGATAGTCACAGAATCATGGATAATCTGACTATGTAACATGTCGCTACTCACTAACGGCATGTACACCTAAAATACTAAATGCTCCCATACTCCAAAAGGATATCAATGTGTCCTTTTGGAGTATGGGAGCATTTAGTATTTTAGGTGTACATGCCGTTAGTGAGTAGCGACATGTTACATAGTCAGATTATCCATGATTCTGTGACTATCATGTATTAATTTACGATTTTTACACGTTTAGGTAGCACTCCATATGAATTGAGGATCTGATTTGTGGTCACGGTGTGGAGATCTATTACAGCACACAAGAACATTCGTATATGCACATTGTCACCTTAAATTTGATCAAATTGTTTTATATGGACAATAATGTTCACAGGTCATTTTTGTACTTTTGTATTTGTCTAATTTTATATTTATTTGTTTTTCTGTATGTCACTATGGTTGATGCATTGTGGTGTGGTGTTGATCACCGTGTTTACAATATTCTACTTATTTTTATATTTATTCACTTATCAGTGTATGTATCTTTAAATTAGATTGTGGTTGTTTGTGGGAGGCATTAATGAAATTGGCAGGTAACAGTGATATCCAATATACAATGCTGGTGTTCTTTTCCCCTGTCATCTATTTTACTCTTTCCTTTCCTCCTTTCTAAGACAGTTCGTCTTGGTATTCTGTACGTTAGAACGTTTCTATATATTAGCTTGACGTGAGTCCGTAATATGGACAGGCGAAATTCCGCCCACCTGAGTGATCTATGCATAGTATGTCACCGCGCAAGTGCGTCATGTGGAACGCACAGCGCGATGACATCAAGAGGCGTGGCCACGCCTATCAGGAAGCGAATGTGGCGGCTTCACAGCGTTATTACACGCTGTGCTAGGACTATAAAAGGGGCTCCTAGCACCCGTATTTTTATCTCGGAAAAAGCAGAGGGGGTATGCGATACATGTGAGATGGTCTGAGGGGTGTTGGCTATTACATCCATGGTGGCTCTTTGGTGGTAAGCATTATCAATCCTTCTTCTCTTGACTTCCATCACCAGGTGCTGTTTCTTCAGCTCAATTATTATACTGTGTATTAGCTGGGTTGTCAGTTTAAGTGGAGGTTTATCAGCCTTACTAACTACATGTTAGCATTATTGTATATACCTCCATTGTATCCATCATTCAATTATTTGTGTCTATTTTGTATATGTTATATATGACTATTATTGTATATGTCATTTAACTTTCTAGCCACACCCCTTACTATGTTTTAATTGATTTTAGAAGGGATATGTCCCTAATAAACTGGTTATATTTCATGGACTTTATTTGTCATGAGTATTGATTTATTGCTAGATGGATGGCTTTTTCTTGTTGTGTGAGTATATCTAAATTGTCCATGGCACCTTTTTGCATTATTGTTTGGCTCAGTTTTTTTCTTTGGTTGCCTATAAATGAAATCTCTTTGGTTTCTTATAGAGCCTATTACGATTATTAGATGAACTTGGACTTATTGGATGCATTGGAATCCTGTTGGGAGGACAAACTTAAAACTCTTTTTATAAGGGATGGCGTGAGTGGAGTTGGTGATGGAGTATCGGAGGACGCTAGACATATTTTTCATGAATTGAAGGATACACATATCTCTTACATTAAGACGTGGTGGAATGTTAAGTCATTGGAGAACTATGATGCTGAGGGTATATATCCACGTGGGTTACGTGTACAAATTTTTCCATCCTGGCAATTAAATTCAGATAAGAAAAAAACCTGGGAAGAGGGCTTGGCCAGATGTTCACATATCATAGTGGACATGTTATTGGACCATGATAGGGAGCTACTGGGAAAACTGAAAACCAGGATTACAGAACTAAAAGCCCAAATTACCCAGACTGGTCCTAAACATAAAATCGAATCTTTTATGACTGAGCTCAAGAAGAAGCTCAATAAGATTGAGCAAGATATTATTAATACTAAGAGAAAAAAGTTGGAAAGAGACAGGATGGACTATAGTCTCAAGAAGGCCTTTCTATGGAGACATTTAGGTAACCCAAAAGGAAAGGGGCTCTGGAAAAGGAATAAGAAAAATCCTAAAAGACACCCTAAAAAAGGACAACTTCCTATTGAGGAGCCACCCAATAGGGTACCTCCAAAATCACGTGGTGCCAGTACCACCTCTTATGTATCTGACTCCAGTGAGGTAATGGAGTCTGACCTAGAGGGGGCTCATTATGTGAGATTAGAGGCTTCCTCCACTCATATGGGAGGACATCGGGGAGACTCTCAAATAAAGAAACGAAAATATGGACATCATTCTGCAGATGATGAGGTATTACAAGTGGTGAATCTTTCACCACAACCTTTATCACCACATGAAATTAAAGTCTTATCCAGGGGTTTGTCATTTGCCCCAAATAATCAAATTGATCATTTTGAAGTACTAAAAGACCTTTTTCTGTTTTGCAGACGTTTAACTCTTAAAAAAATGTATGGCACTAGGCCTCTACAAAATCAAGAGTTGATTGACTTTGGATTTGACACACATGATCAACAAGCACTTGATGATCTATTAGATCTGTTACAAGAGAGTGAAGATCGACAGGTGAGTGATTCTGGTTTTAAACCTCCCTCTAAATATATACCTCCTTTCACTTCAGAGATAAAGATATTTTTTGATCTTGTATGTAAAGACTTACAAACTATTAAGATACAAAATAGACAACTTAGCAACCTTGAACCTATGGAACAAAAGGCTCTACAGTCACTTCGTTCTAGAACAGACATACTCATTAAAGAAGCTGACAAGGGGGGCAATGTTGTGGTCTGGCCAGTGGAAATGTACTTACGTGAAGCAAGACGACAGCTTCTCGATTCTAGATATTATCGTGTATTACCTTACAACCCTAGTGAACGATATCTATCTGAGTTTAAGTCCCTTCTAGACACTGCTAGAATGGAGGGCACAATTTCTGATAAGGAATTTAATTTTCTGTGGAAACCAAAACCAACTATTGCAACATTCTACATGCTTCCAAAGGTCCATAAGAACACTACATGCCCCCCAGGTAGACCAATTATCTCGGGGATTGGAAGCATGACTGAGAAAGCTTGCCAATTTATTGACTCTTTTTTGCAGCCTATGGTTGTATCATTGGAATCTTATATAAGAGACACTGGGGATTTATTAAATCATCTCAATGGTTTGGAATTATCTGAGGACACTCTCCTTGTTACGTGTGACATAGAGTCACTATACTCCAATGTTGGCCATGCAGAGAGTATAAGATCGGTCAGATATTTTTTGGATATGGGCAATTTAAACTTAGACAAGAAGGGATTCTTGTTGGAGATGATGGCATTTATTCTTACTCATAACTTTTTTACCTTTGATTCCAAATACTATCTACAGGTAAGGGGCGTTGCGATGGGGGCCAAATGTGCCCCCTCCATCGCCAACCTCTACCTTGGATGGTGGGAACGGGAGATCGTCTGGGCAGAGAGATATAGTCGATACCACCCACACATACTAGGGTGGTATAGATTTATTGACGATTTGTTAATACTTTGGCAGGGTCCGCACGATCTTTGTATAGAGTTTCTTAAGCATCTGAATCAAAATGACCTCAATTTATTGCTCACTTATCAGATTGCGGATGAGCGGGTTGAATTTTTGGATCTGACTATTAAAAAAGGTCCCACTGGATTAATTTCCACTACAATTTATAGGAAACCCACAGCAGTAAATAGTTTGTTACAGTATGGATCCCATCACACTACAAGACTAAAAAAGAATATCCCAGTTGGCCAATTCATTAGGATAAAACGAAATTGTTCCGAGACAGCAGACTTTGAAGAAGAGTCTGAGAAATTAAAAAGACGTTTCCAGATGAGAGGATACCCTAGGAAATGTCTAGAGAGTGCACTAAGGCGAGGGAGAGCTCCCCCAAGATCAGAATTGTTATGCCCCGGACGGAGTAATAGGAACAAAAAGACTCAGAGTGGAAAAGTCAGGATCACCACTCCCTTTAATCATCAATGGAGTGACCTATATAGGGTCATATCCAAACATTGGGACATGATCTTACTAAATGACAAAGAATTGAAACCCTTTTTGACCGATCACCCCAGTATCACAGCTAAAAGAGCACCCACACTGAAAAATATACTTTGTAGCAGCCATTTTCAGAGACCTTGCAGAAAGAACAAAATCAAAGGGAGTTATTCATGTGGGAGTTGCTCCATTTGTCCCAACATGAAATCTACAAAATATGTGATTGGCAGGAACAATGGAAAAATTTTTTTCATCAATGATTACATTAATTGTAAGACCACCGCGGTAATTTATTTACTGCAATGCCCCTGTGGTTGGCAATATGTCGGCCAGACAAAAAACGCACTCAAATTGAGGCTACAGAAGCACGTATCGGTAGCCAAATTGGCTGGGCGTGACAAATTACTTGGAAAATCCTTGACCACACTAGCAACACATGCACTCAATACTCATGGAGGATCCTTAAGGGGTTGGCTTTTTGCAGGATTACAACATATTCAATCAAATATACGTGGAGGCGATATAGTGAACAAATTACTTCGCGCTGAAATGAAATGGATTTACAGACTCCAAACTCGTAGCCCTTTGGGACTGAACGATGAGTTCAGTTTCTCTTGTTATCTTCCCCAGTAGATGTTTAGAAAATGGTTGACTTCCACCGCGTCTTGATGTTTTAGAGATTGCTTTTTGATTGTCTGCTTTGTAACATGCTTTTATATTTTTAGAATTATATGCCGTTTTGCACGAATAGCCTCACTTTCGACTACATATGTAAGTATGTTGGTTAAACTCACATCAGGGTGTGATGTATGCACGATGCTTATGTACACTACACCTTTTTGCACGTAGCACTTTTTGGCTTTTTACTCATAACTGTTTGCACTGGGAGATGCACTTGGCACTTTGGTTTAAGATGGACTGTGTCTTAACATAATCTATTCATGCTGTTGAGTAAGTAGCAGCATGATTTCTCACATTGATATCCTTTTGGAGTATGGGAGCATTTAGTATTTTAGGTGTACATGCCGTTAGTGAGTAGCGACATGTTACATAGTCAGATTATCCATGATTCTGTGACTATCATGTATTAATTTACGATTTTTACACGTTTAGGTAGCACTCCATATGAATTGAGGATCTGATTTGTGGTCACGGTGTGGAGATCTATTACAGCACACAAGAACATTCGTATATGCACATTGTCACCTTAAATTTGATCAAATTGTTTTATATGGACAATAATGTTCACAGGTCATTTTTGTACTTTTGTATTTTTGTAATTTTATATTTATTTGTTTTTCTGTATGTCACTATGGTTGATGCATTGTGGTGTGGTGTTGATCACCGTGTTTACAATATTCTACTTATTTTTATATTTATCCACTTATCAGTGTATGTATCTTTAAATTAGATTGTGGTTGTTTGTGGGAGGCATTAATGAAATTGGCAGGTAACAGTGATATCCAATATACAATGCTGGTGTTCTTTTCCTCTGTCATCTATTTTACTCTTTCCTTTCCTCCTTTCTAAGACAGTTCGTCTTGGTATTCTGTACGTTAGAACGTTTCTATATATTAGCTTGACGTGAGTCCGTAATATGGACAGGCGAAATTCCGCCCACCTGAGTGATCTATGCATAGTATGTCACCGCGCAAGTGCGTCATGTGGAACGCACAGCGCGATGACATCAAGAGGCGTGGCCACGCCTATCAGGAAGCGAATGTGGCGGCTTCACAGCGTTATTACACGCTGTGCTAGGACTATAAAAGGGGCTCCTTGCACTCGTATTTTTATCTCGGAAGAAGCAGAGGGGGTCTGCGATACATGTGAGATGGTCTGAGGGGTGTTGGCTATTACATCCATGGTGGCTCTTTGGTGGTAAGCATTATCAATCCTTCTTCTCTTGACTTCCATCACCAGGTGCTGTTTCTTCAGCTCAATTATTATACTGTGTATTAGCTGGGTTGTCAGTTTAAGTGGAGGTTTATCAGCCTTACTAACTACATATTAGCATTATTGTATATGCCTCCATTGTATCCATCATTCAATTATTTGTGTCTATTTTGTATATGTTATATATGACTATTATTGTATATGTCATTTAACTTTCTAGCCACACCCCTTACTATGTTTTAATTGATTTTAGAAGGGATATGTCCCTAATAAACTGGTTATATTTCATGGACTTTATTTGTCATGAGTATTGATTTATTGCTAGATGGATGGCTTTTTCTTGTTGTGTGAGTATATCTAAATTGTCCATGGCACCTTTTTGCATTATTGTTTGGCTCAGTTTTTTTCTTTAGAAAAAGTATAGATTCAGAAGGCAGAGGCGAAGTCTAAAGTACAGACAGGGTTCGGCAACAGGGTATCAGAAATATCGAGGTACAAAATCAGAAGGCAGATGCAGAGTCTAAGGACGAGCCGGGGTTCGGCAACAGAGAATCAGAATGACAAAGTACAGGATCAGAGTTCAGGAGAATGGTCAGGCAGGCAGAAGGTCATAACAGATAATCACAATCAAACTAGTACTTTAAACTATCAACAAATCTAGCTAAGTGTAGGATTACAGCTCCAGCTGGTCCCGGCACACTTTCAGATTTGACTCATGTCTGCGTGCTACCACGTAGTGATCACAACGCCAGACAACCAGCAACTGAACAGCCAGCAGTATATATACCAGAACACTCTCCAGGCCCCTCCCTAGTTGCTGGACCAATGAGAGGTGTAACAACTGTCAGCTGACCGGCCTGGTCAGCTGACTCACTTCTGGCTGTTATATAAGCTCTGTCTCTGTGCACGCGCTTGTCACTCTGAATCTTGGTGGACTATCAGTCCCAGCCACACCAGTACTGTCTTGCAATGTATCCATTGGACCGGGCGTGGGAGCCGCCGCACCGCTCACTACACCAGCGGCGGCTTCCCCACGCTCAGCCCCCTTGTCAGGGACACTGCCATGCGGCAAGTCCACCGCCTCCAATGCGGATTCAGCCGCTGCCAATGCGGATTCCGACGCTCCCAATGCGGATTCCGCCGCTCTGCCTATGCGGCATGCGGCGGTTTTTCTGCGCTGTGACGCCATGCTGGACGCGGAAACAGCTGCCTCACCCTGAGAAGCGGCGGCTTTTCCGCGTTTCCTCACACTTGAACCCAAAGAACACCATCCCAACTGTCAAACATGGTGGTGGGAACCTAATGCTTTGGGGGTGTTTTTCAGCCAATGAACCAGAGAACTGTAACGATTGCGGAACTATTTCCATGGTCAGCGCACAGGACGCGCACCGACACTACGGAAATCCTCCACAAGCGTGTAATTTGAGAGAACTCAGCTATGGTGCTATGCACCTGTAGAGGGAGATTCCCACCGGCAGATGGAGCTGTGGAGTGCAGGCGAACACAGCCTCTGCACTGCCACAGACGCCAGATGGGAATTGTACGAGTTGAAGCAATGCAGGGCAAGATCGCCCTTAAAGAGAGAGAGAACACAGAGACAGAATGTATGTGTGTCCACCAATCTAGTCGCCACCCAGCGACGGTGGACACACAACAACGGAAACGATGTGGGAACGCAATCGCCAGAGTGGCGATTGCCAATAGTGACACAAGACCGAACTAGACAGAGCACAAGTATAAAGAAAGAGCACAGAGACAGAATGAATGTGTGTCCACCAATCTAGTCTCCACCCAAACACACATCAGCAGAAACAAAGTATGAATGCAATCGCCAGACTGGCGATTGCCAACAGACACAAGACCGAGCAGGACAGAGCACGAGAGTAGCAAAAGGCACAGTAAGCAACAACAATTAGAACATCAAGGAAATAACAAACGCTAGCTAAACGCGAACACCGCACTCATTCGCAACAGTGAACGCGTTATAGACACGATCACCGCACATTAGGCGCCCAGTGATAAGCGTGCCACCCTAACTAACCAATACAACACAAACATGAAATAGAGAACGCGAGCGCTTGCTAAACGGTTACCTCACCGAGCCTACAGCAAGCGTTCGTACCAGACAAGACAGAGAGAAGGAGTAACCAGCAGCAACCGCAGCTCTGGCCTACACTCCCAGACAGAGCACAGAAGGAACCACCGCTGCTACCGCTAGAGCAGATGCGATCCAGACAGACAAACAGATGGGGCTACCAGTAGCAACCGCTGCTCTGGTTAGCACCCCTGAGGCAGAATACAGAAGGAAGCACTGCCACTACCACTAGGGCGAATGCAATCCAGACAGATGGAGCAGCCAGTAGCAACCGCAGCTCTGGCCTACACTCCCAGACAGACAGAACGATTTCCTGTTGACCACCGCTGGCGACAAGACAATCGAGACAGAGAGACAGAATAAGGCAATACAGATAATACAACCTGACTGCACTAGAAGGGATGCCTAGTGCAGTCCCCGGGAATTACTCTAAGATAATCTTAGCAAACGACAGCAAGGCTGACACTCCAGGAGAGTTTGCAGGAACAAACCATCATGACAAGCAAGGAATTCTGGGAAGAAATGGTTTTTATACTGCAAGCTATCAGAGGAAACAGCTAAGCAATTTGTGTATGCAAATTCCTCACCAGCAGAGCATCTCTGAAACTTGCAAAGTGAAGACAGGTCTCTTTTCCAGAGACCTGTAGCATTCAGACCTAAAGAATGGTCAAACAGCTGTCTGCCTGTGCAGACAGCAGAGCAGATCATTACAGTACCTCCCCCCTCTAGGGACGGCTTCCAGATGCCTCTCAAAACTGACGTTTCCAAAAAAAATCTGACTGAACACTCATGAAGGTCGGGTCAGCCCGACAAGGCCCAATTCCAGAGTCAATCCTCCCGAAACCGACCTCGTCGGAAGCAGAAGCCACCGAAACATGCCCATCAGTACTACAAGTCTCAGCATAACACCCATCAGAACTGTGAATACCAGAGAAGAACCCACCGACACACTCCGAGCAATACCCACCACCTTCCAGGGACTGTCCAAAAATACCAAACCTGCCACAATACCTATTTGAAGTGTCCCTTTCAACAGAAAAGCCACTGTTGATCCCATCCAGGGTACCAAGCAAAATTTCTCCCGGAATTTCCCAGAACACTTTGAAGCTCCGCAGAGATCCCAAGAGGCCAGAATGTTCACCAGGCTCACATGAAGAACTATCAAGAACCCCTATGGAACAATGCATCAAGATCAGGGCTTTTAGGGACCACTTCTGGGCATGCAGACAGGCAGGCAAAATCAGAACATGTCTCCACCAAGGAAGCATCTGAGCATGCTGGTAACCGAGGCACACTTGGGCTTTCTGGGTCACAGAGCACATCGGGGTACACTAGCACAAGAGAAACCTCAGGACATGTCGGGGAACTGCCAACCTCAGAGTCCGACACGACAAGACCAAAACCAGGACCGGGCAGAAAATCATCACGAGTAGTGGTCACAGGTACTGGTCTTCCAAAAGAAGACTTGGACTCAGACTTAGAAGTTTCTGTGACTATAATTGTATCTAACCAAAACTCATCATTGAGTACGCATGACTGAAGCTCCTCAAAAGCTGCAAAGGTAGTCAGCAATATGGCAATGCCTACTGAAGTGGACAATACCTCAGACGGATCTGGGGGGCAGGAGGCATCTCCTAAAAGTTCTGCACCCTTTGGGAGGAACTTGGAAACCTCCAAAACATCAAACAAGACCTCAGAAATATCATTTTTCAAGTTTTCTGACAGGGATTCTGAACTATCCATGTTACAGGGCCGAACTACAAATACCTTCTGCAGTCAGGGCAGATGTCCCAGGAATGGTTCTACCATATGCTGAGACTGAATTTCATCATTAAGAACAGGATGCACAGGAATATCTACTGGAACACACACTGACTCCCTAACTTCAATCTCACTGCACACAGAATTCTGCATAGCAGTCAAACTAGACCGCAATTCAAAAATAGCAGAAAAACAGGTGAGAATAGTAGCAATACCTAGACGAGCCTCTAGGGTCACTGCAAGAGATTTTATGTAAGGCAACACTGACTCATCCAGAGTACAGGGTGGAGAGTCAGTACTAGCTTCTGAGCAAAAAAGGGACTCACAAATGCCAGTGCGAGTGGACATCATGGTTTTATTCATGGTACAGGGCAGGCTCACAGAGATCTTCTCTGGACAAGGCAAAGATTCCCCAGTAACAGATTCGCAAAACCAAAGCGCTGTCTTACCCTTAGACTCGGCTAACAATGTCGAATCCGAGGAGTCAGAACGCAAAATTTGCGAATCCAAGATCACCTTAGGTTGCGAAACTGACGCTTCCAGAGCGCAAACCTCCACAATCTGTGGACCAGACTGCAAAGTGTTCAGGACAGAAACGCTGGAACAACTGTCATCAGGCAACGTCCCTTTACAGGTGTGAACAGAGTGAGACACAGATTTATTTGCAGAAGAAGTTGTGACAACAACTGGAGAAACTTTATTAGTCATTTTAACATTACTCTTGAGGCTGCATAGTTTAGGAATTTTCCCCATAGCAGGATCATCTGAGAAACAGGCATCAGATCGCACAGACTCAAAGTCACACAAGCAGACGAGAATCTACCAGAATTCACACAGGTGTCAACAGTAGTACACCCATTCATTTCAGATCGCACAATGTCTGAACTCACTTGCTTTACCCCAGAAAAGCAGGAACAATCATCCGATAATGGTGTCTCTTTATTGGAGTCAATTGGTTGGTGTGTGTGCAATTTATCCAAAATCGTCTGCCACACAAATCACCGGATCCACAAAACATTCATCACACTCATCAGAATCAATCAAAGTGTACACAGAATTAACACAAGCATTAAGAATCTCTTCGCTTTCTGCGATGTAAAAATCGCAAAACGCCTTCCAATCAATCTCGAACTCCTCAATCAAAGCCCCAATTTCCCATGAGGCAAATGGAGGCTCAAACAAGCCTGTATCAAGGTAAGATTCATATGGGTTGGGATCAGGAATATGCATAGATTTTCTTACACCTTTAATATACTGAATAATTTTGCCTATCATAGAATCCACATATGCTTTAGCTTAGGGCTGAATAGATCTACAGGGAATTACTGAATCAACAGACTGGGCTACAAGCAGCAACTCATTAGCATATGGTAATGACTGAGAAGTGTTGCATAAACTAATCTGATCAGCATCTTGAATTGCAGAAAAAAACTCATAGAAATAGGATGGTATGGGAATTCTAAGCTTACGAGAAAACAGGTGAGCAAGAAATCTGTGAGGATTATGTCTCAGATTCCTGTGTCTGGCATACTCAGCAGCCCACACAAACAGATCTCCTTGGAGAAGATTGTAAGCAATCTGAGCACTCCAAGCGGAAATTGTGGTGGCCTGGAATTCAGGATTCACCAAGAATCTGGAACACTCTGATATAAAGTCATCTCTGGTTTCAGAGTTCAGTATCTTAAACCTCTTAAAGATACAAGAACCATATTCGACAAAATCGTACAAATCGTAAATTCCCTCTACACTGGGAATTTAATTTTGGCTGGTCATTCTGTAACGTTTGCGGAATTATTTCCGTGGTCAGCGCACAGAACGCGCGCTGACACTGCGGAAATCCTCCACAAGCGTATAATCAAGAGAACCCAACTATGGTGCTATGCACCTGTAGAGGGAGATTCCCACCGGCAGATGGCGCTGTGGAGTACAGACGGACTCAGCCTCTGTACTGCCACAGATGCCAGATGGGAATTGCACGAGTTGAAGCAATGTAGGGCTGGATAGCCCGAAAAGAGAGAGAGCACAGAAACAGAATAAATGTATGTCCACCAATCTAGTCGCCACCCAGCGACGGTAAACACACAACAACAGAAACAAAGCGGGAACGCAATCGCAAGAGAGGCGATTGCCAGAAGTGACACAAGACCGAGCAGGACAGAGCACGAGAGTAGCAAAGGCACAGCAAGCAAGAACTATAAGGAAAATAACAAACGCTAACTAAACGCAAACACCACACTCATTCGCAACAGCAAACGCGTTTGAGCACGATCACCACGCGTTAGGCGCCCAGTGATAAGCGTGCCACCCTAACTAACCAATGACACACAAGCACGAAATAGAGAATGTGAACGCTTGCTAAACGGTTACCTCACCGAGCCTACAGCACGCGTTCGTACAAGACAAGACAGAGGGAAGGAGCAGCCAGCAGAAACCGTAGCTCTGGCCTACACTCCCAGAAAGAGTTCAGAAGGAACCACCGCTGCTACCGCTAGAGCGAATGCGATCCAAACAGACAAACAGATGGGGCTACCAGTAGCGACCGCTGCTCTGGTTAGCACCCCTGAGGCAGAATACAGAAGGAGGCACTGCCACTACCACCAGGGCGAATGCAATCCAGACAGATGGAGCAGCCAGTAGCAACCGCAGCTCTGGCCTACACTCCCAGACAGACAGAACGATTTCCTGTCGACCACCGCTGGTGACAAGACAATCGAGACAGAGAGACAGAACTAGGCAATACAGGTAAAACAACCTGACTGCACTAGAAGGGATGCCTAGTGCAGTCCCCAGGAATTACTCTAAGATAATCTTAGCAAACGACAGCAAGACTGACACTCTAGGAGTGTTTGCAGGAACAAACCTTCATGACCAGCAAGGGATTCTCAGAGAACTTAGTATTTATACTGCCAGCCTTCACGGGAGGCAACTAGGCAATTTGCATAACAAGTATATGCAAATTCCTCAGCAGCAGAGCAGGTCTGAAACGTGAAAAGTGAAGACAGGTCTTTTTTCCAGAGACCTGCAGCCCTCAGACTTAAGGAATGAACAAACAGCTGTCTGCCCATGCAGACAGCTGAGCAGATCGTTATACAGAGTCTCTCAATACGTCTCCTGTTTTTCTCTACCTGAAACAATCTGGACTGTCCAATTTGCATCGGTTCGTCCTGAGGAAGAGAAGGAGCTGGAGCAGGAAATGTGATGGGGTGGATCTTACTGGCACTCTACCTCGAGTTTGCCTTTGATAGCGAACCCTGCAATCTATCCTAACAGCTAACGAGATCGCATCATCCACAGACTTAGGTTCCGGGTGACTCAACATTAAATCAGCAACAGCGTCCGATTATCCTGATAAAAAACAGTCTAACAATGCGAACTGCCCCCATCTAGCCGACACTGCCCACCTTCTAAACTCTGCAGCATGTGTCTCAACAGTGTTATGCCCTTGTCGGAGAGTTTTGAGCTTCCTCTCTGCGTTCACTGCCAACTCGGGATCATCATATATAATTGCCATACTTTTAAAAAACTCTTGAACTGAGGTTAATGCCTTATGACCAGTGGGGTGACTGTAGGCCCATGTCTGCGAATCTGCAGAAAACAACGTCTTTATAAACGTAACTTTCTGACTTTCTGAACCTGAAGATGAAGGACGTAACTCAAAATATGAAAGGCAACGGTTTCTAAAGTTCCGGAAATCAGACCTGTGCCCTGAAAACTTTTCAGGAAGAGGCATCCGGGGCTCTATAGCAACAGGGGCTGGCACTAGTGCATTGGGTGTTTGCAGGGTGCATACCACTCCAGACAACTGGTCAATCTGTGTCTGTTGGGTGTTCACCGTGGAGGTCAAATTATTGACGGCCATGGTCAAGAGTTCGACCTGACTGCACAGTGTCTCCATAGACATTTTGGTCTGCTGCTCTGTAACGATCAGTGTTAGCAAACAGGAGTCTGGTTATTACGTGATCTGCAGTATCACCAATAATCCAGACACTATACCTGATTATATGGTGACCGGAATAGTAGCAATATACTGTGTGGTGCTTGGTGCAAGAGTAGTACTAAATAGATTTAGCAACACCTCACCAGAGGAGCTGGTGGGTACTATCAGTACTGAAGTCCTCACCAGAGATCAGGGCTCTCTGGCGGGGAGTCAAGGTCAGACAGGCAAGGTTGGCAACAGACAGGCGAGTACAGTACAAAATCAGAAGGCAAGAGGATGAAGGTTAGACAAGCAGAGTCGGCAGCAATATCAGATGGGCAAAGGTACAGAAACAGTGAGCGAGAGAGAGGTCAGAGGTGAGCCAGAGTCATGCACAGAATATCAATAAAGAAGTAATACAATAATACAATAATTCCTATCTAGTGTGAAATCCCCGGTTTCCTCCTGGATCAAAGCACACCGGAACTATCTAAGGTCTGAGCGCTAACACGAAGTATTCGCAACAGCAGACAAGTTGCAAGTGAAGCCGAGAGGCTTAAGAAGCAGAGGAGACCCAATTGTCATGCCCACTTCTCTGAGCCAATGAGAAGCGTCGAACGTCTCCTCTGACATCAGCCGACCGGCTGGTCAGCTGACGCGCCTCCTTCCTGCATAAAGGTCCTGTCTGTGCGCGCACGCATGCGACAATGCGACCCTATGTGCTGCTGACAAACCCGTCCTCGGCGTGCTAGCCGCCGGAGGCCCGGGTGACACACTGGGCAGAGGAATGGAGGCAGCTGCGGAGGACGCCAGGCTGCCCACAGCTGCTTCCTCCATATTTATTACAGTAAGTTAGTAGTGGGCTAAGGCTGCCCTAGGCTAGCAGGCCTAGCCTGCACACAGACTAACACTAGCCTAGCACAGTATACACTATACACTAGCTGACTACAAACAATCAAATTACTAATTACTAGCTATCTAATAAAGAGTACAATCAATGTGTTTAGGAGGTGTTTAGGAAGCAAAACTCTAGGTTTGGCAATGAGAATGCACTTGCTCAGACACAGCACAGCACTGGAGATACTCTCAGTACCAGCACAGTCACACAAGTACGTGGCTCCGCAACATGGCCGCCGCCTTATATAGAGGAGGGAAGGGCCAGGCTCCCCTCCTCTGATTGGTTGCTAGGGTTGCCAGGTCCTCGGCTGGAGGACTTCTGATTGGCCCAATGACATCATCCCCGAATCCCGAAGCCGAACCCCGAACCCACCGCGTCATCCGGCCAAATTCGAGTGTGCATATTCGGGAACCTTCGAATTCGTTTTTAACATTCGGGTTCGGCTTCGACTTCGGCAACCCTGAAAAAACACCCGAATTTTCGGGTAAATTCGCATTCGGGGGACCCGGAGAGCACCCCTGCTTGTGACAAAAAATAAAATCTTCTATGAACTCACCATGCCTCTTAGTGTATACTTTGGAATGTCTTCTTTCCAAAATGGGGTCATTTGGGGGGTATTTATACTATCCTGGAATTCTAGCACCTCATGAACCTGACAGGTGCTCAGAAAAGTCAGAGATGCTTCAAAATGGGAAAATTCACTTTTTGCACCATAGTTTACAAACGCTATAACTTTTACCCAAACCAATAAATATACACTTATTGGATTTTTTTTTCTTCAAAGACATGTAGCACAATAAATTTGGACAAAAATGTATATAAAAATGTTACTTTATTTGAAAAATGTCAGCACAGAAAGTTAAATTTTTTTTTTTTTTTTTTACAAAATTCATGTCTTTTTTGATGAATATAATAAAAACTAAAAATCACAGCAGCAATCAGATAGCACCAAAAGAAAGCTGTATTAGTGACAAGAAAAGGAGGTAAAATTAATTTAGGTGGTAGGTTGTATGACCGAGCAATAAACCGTTAAAGCTGCAGTGGTCTGAATGGAAAAAAAGTGTCTGGTCCTTAAGGGGTTTTATGACTGCAGTCCTAAAAAGAATACTGTAAGGGGGGGGGGGGGATGTGTTGAACTTACCCGGGGCTTGTAATGGTCCCCCGCAGACATCCTGTGCCCGCGCTGCCACTCACCGATGCTCCGGCCCTGCCTCTGGTTCACATCTGGAATTTCAGACTTTAAAGTCTGAAAATCACTGTGCCTGCGTTGCCGTGTCCTCGCTCCCGCTGATGTCACCAGGAGCATACTGTGCAAGTCCAGTATGGTCTGCGCTTGCACAGTTCACTCCTGGTGAGGTTACCAGGAGCGAGGACACGGCATCGCAGGCGCAGTAATTTTCAGACTTTAAAAGTCTGAAATTCAGGAAGTGAGCCGGAGGCGGGGCCGGAGCATCGGTGAGTGGCTGCGCGGGCACAGGATGTCTGCGGGGGACCATTAGAAGCCCCGGATAAGTTCAACTAATTTTCCCCCGACCCCCCTACAGTATTCCTTTTAGTGGTTAACATTCTTCTTGTTCCATCCAGAGCCTGTCTTCCTTTTGTAATACCCACTTGGTCAGATAGTAGCAAATTTGGCGTTATATGCATTAGTCGGTTCGCAATTAGTTTGGTGTATAGTTTCGTATCAGTGTTTAGGAGGGAAATGGGTCTGTAATTATTGGGATACAGCTGGTCTTTCCCTGGTTTGGGGATCACCGTAATTGTAGCTTGTAGATATTCTCTGGGTATAGGCGTTCCTGACATGAAGTAATTGAATAAATCTGTTAAAAAAGGGGTCAATATATGGGAGTATGTCATGAAATATTCATTAATAAAGCCATCTGGGCCTGGAGCTTTATTCTTTTTTAAGTATTTAATGGCTTTAAGTATTTCTAGTTTGGAGAATGGTGTATTTAGTTCTTCTAATTGATCTAATTTAAGTGTGGGTGTAATGTCAGGCTTGGCAAGTTATCAGTTCACAGCTCAGCTCCTATGCCCCAATCTATCCCCACCTTCTTCACCCTGTGTGGCGCGTCCCCGCTTGAACGGGAGGTGAGGAAACAACACCTGCCCGACTTCGGTTACACCCAGGCCTTGTAGGTGCAAGGTATAGGAGCTGAACGTAGAGTGAACTATGTAACTCACCAGAACCTAACAGGAGATAAGCAGAATCTAGTAACAATCTGAGGTCATACATGTACAATCAGAAGTATCGAGGTACACAAGGAGCAGGCGAAATCAAGGTCAGGTAATCCAACGTCGGTCCAGGCAGAGATCAGAGAGTAGTCAGGGATCAGGCAGAAAGTTGGTTCAGGCGGAAGGCAAAGCGTAGTCAGATTCCAGGCAGAGGTCGGTTCACAGGTAATCAATAAGCAGTAAATCACACCCAGCAGAAGCACACAGCCAAAGCTATCACGGGCAATCACAGGAAGCACTCAGCAGGTTTAAATACTTCATGCAACCAATCAGTGGTCGACCGCATGCGCACAGCAGCCAATCACACGCAGGCAATAATCCTGTTTAATTGTCAACTGAAGAGATCAGCTGACACAGGTAGCAATACATGTTAGTTGGCTAACTACTCAGCTGACTAACAAAACCTCCTGGCTGTGTATTAGCTATAGCATACTGGTTAAAGGTATTGCCTCTGGTGTGAGAGACCAGGGTTCATTTCTGGCCAGGGACAGTATTCATATTTTATATTTATTAAATAACCCCCTGTCAGCTGACTAAACTGTCAGCTGACACTACCTCTGTCGCCGCCTCAGACCATACTGTGGGCGAGAGGAGCGAGACAGCCACCCACCAGTATGCGCAGAGCGATCCCCAGTGCACGCATCACCAGCGGAGGATGGCCGTTGACATGCGGAAGTGGAGGACCCGACGCAACTCTCGTCAGGAGCGGTCGCATTGCGGGAACCTCCAGGTGAATTCCTAACAGTGGGTAGTTCTATTGAGGATAAAAAATCTGCCAGCAGTCACCAGGTTGACCCAATGTGCTGTATAAGTAATGTACCTGCCCTGACCGTGCTTTGCAGACCAGGCATCCGTGGTCAGATGGACCCTTGACCCAACACTGTGTGCCAGAGATGACACCACTTGCCTTTCAACATCACGGTACAGTTTGGGTATCACCTTTTTTGAGAAATAATTTTGGCCTGATATCTTCCACTGCGGTGTCCCAATTGCCACAAATTTTCGGAAGGCCTCAGAGTCCACCAGCTGGTATGGTAACAGCTGGCGAGCTAACAGTTCCGCCAAGCCAGCTGTCAGACACTGGGCAAGGGGTTGACTGGCAGACATTGGCTTCTTCTGCTCAAAGATTTCCTTCACGGACACCTGGCTGCTGTGGGCAGAGGAGCAGAAACCGCTCAAGGTGAGAGGTGGAGTGGAGGAGGGTGGCTGTGAAGGTGCAAGGGATAAAGCTGCTGAAGACGCTGCACCTGAAGGAGGAAGAGAAGGCGGAGGGTGGCTTTGCTTTTGTTTGCTGATTTTGCTCAGGTGGTCTTCCCATTGCAGTTTGTGCTTTTTCATCATGTGCCTTCGTAAGGCAGTTATCCCTACGCGGGTCTTGGTCTTTCCACGACTCAATTTTTGGTGGCAGAGAGTCAGTACAGATGGCATCGCTCTCATCTGAGGCAGACACACACAAAAAATTTCCACACCGCTGAGCCCTGGGATGATGGCATTGTGGAGGTGGTGGCGGCATGTTGGCATGTTGGATGGCATGTTGGCTGGCTGTCCATAGGTGGCGATACATGTTGCCGGACACTGCCATGAGCTGTTTCTGACGACGAGCTCCCCCTGCTTCTTTCAGCAACTCATCTCCTCCTATTTCTCTCTGACTCCCCCTTTGAACTGTCCCCCTGTTCATCTGGTCTATTGGGAACCCACGTGACATCCATGACAGTATCTTCATCAGCAGCAGCAGCATCATAATCATCCTCCACAGCTTCACTTGTATCAGACACCTCAAAAACGGCACCAACAGCAGGTACTTCGTCATCCTCACACCTTACGTCCATACTGACGCCTAACTCAGACATATGAGGTGGTGTAACATGCTTAGCACCTTCATCTTGTTGTAACAATAATGGCTGTGAATCAGTTAATTCCCCACCAAATAACCCCTGCAAACTGTCAAATGGAGCGGATGTGGTGCTAGTAGTAGCACTGGTGGCTGCCGACTGAGTGTTAAGTGGGGTGCCAGAATCAGAGCAGGAGGAGGAAGATATGTCACGGTTCCATGCGGAAGCTGAGGACGATGAGGTGTTCTGAGTTAAATAGTCAACTACGTCCTGACAATCTTGGGAGTTGATGGCACGTGCCTTCTGAACACTGTACTTTGGTCAAGGGCCGCACTAATTAATTTCAGCACGACCTTGAACAGACCTGCCGGGTGAAAGGTATGCACTGACTTGACTAATACAATGTGCAGTCACACAGATGCAGTGAAAGGTATACACTGACTGCTAGTATAATACAATGTAGTAACACAGATGCAGTGAAAGGTATGCAGTGACTGGTGGTATAATAAAATGTGCAGTTACACTGATGCAGTGAAAGGTATTGACTGCTAGTATAATATAATGTGCAATCACAGAGATGCAGTTAAAGGTACTGACTGATGGTATAATACAATGTGCAGTCACACAGATGCAGTGAAAGGTATACACTGACTGCTGGTATAATAAAATGTGCAGTCACACAGGTGCAGTGAAAGGTATGCAGTAACTGGTGGTATAATACAATGCGCAGTCACACAGGTGCAGTGAAAAGGTATGCACTGACTGGTATATAAAACAGTGTGCAGTCACACAGATGTAGTGAAAGGTATGCAGTAACCGGTGGTATAATACAATGTGCAGTCATACAGGTACAGTGAAAAGGTATGCACTGACTGGTATATAAAACAGTGTGCAGTCACACAGATG
Source organism: Hyperolius riggenbachi (assembly GCF_040937935.1). Taxonomy (NCBI): domain Eukaryota; kingdom Metazoa; phylum Chordata; class Amphibia; order Anura; family Hyperoliidae; genus Hyperolius; species Hyperolius riggenbachi. The sequence goes on from NC_090650.1 coordinate 165,366,348, forward strand.
CAGTCAAAGGTATGCAGTAACTGGTGGTATAATACAATGTGCAGTCACACAGGTGCAGTGAAAAGGTATGCACTGACTGGTATATAAAACAGTGTGCAGTCACACAGATGCAGTGAAAGGTATGCAGTGACTGGTGGTATAATACAATCTGCAGTCACACAGGTGCAGTGAAAAGGTATACACTGACTGGTATATAAAACAGTGTGCAGTAACACAGATGCAGTGAAAGGTATGCAGTGACTAGTGGTATAATACAATGTGCAGTCACACTGATGCAGTGAAAGGTACTGACTGCTGGTATAATATAATGTGCAGTCACAGAGATGCAGTTAAAGGTACTGACTGCTGGTTGTAATGATTGGTGTAGCAACACAGACGTCTGATTAGGTGTATACTAGTGCTTGGTGCAACAGTAACTGAATAGTTTGACTAGACCTCACCAGAGGAGCTGGTGGGTACTATCAGTGAGCACCTCACCAGTGACAAGGGCTCACTGGTGAGTAGAGTGGTCAGACAGGCTAGGATCGGTAACAGATAGGCAGGTACAGTACAAAGTCGGCAGGCAAGAGAGTAGTGATAATTCAGGCAGAGTTCAGCAACAGGGTCAGATAGGCAGAGGTACAGAATCGATTAGCAAGAGCAAGGTCAGAGATAAGCCAGAGTCATACACAGAATATCAAAATATAACAATAATACAATAATCCTAGTCTTGTGTGAAATCCCTGGTTTCCTCCTAGATCAAAGCACACCGGATACTGTCTAAGGTCTGAGCGCTAACACTGTCGTATTCGCAACAGCAGACAGGTTGCGAGTGAACACCGAAGGCTTTTGAAGCAGAGGAGACCCCACGGCCGCGCCCACTCCAATCAGCCAATCCGGAGCGCTGTGAGTCTCCTCTGACGTCAGCCGACCAGCTGGTCAGCTGACGCGCCTCCTCCCCGCATAAAGGTCCTGTCTACGCGCGCGCCCGCGCGACCCAGCAAGCCTATGGGCAAATGACAATCCTGTCCTCGGCGTACTAGAAGCCAGAGGAGCGGGCGAATTCCCAGAGCAGGAAAGCGAGGTGGCTGCGGAGAGACCCTGCGTGCCCGCAACCGCCGCTTCAGCGGATGTTACACTGGTAACAGTGTGCAGTCACACAGATGCAGGGAAAGGTATGCAGTAACTGGTGGTATAATACAATGTGCAGTCACATAGGTGCAGTGAAAAGGTATGCACTGACTGGTATATAAAACAGTGTGCAGTCACACAGATGCAGTGAAAGGTATGCAGTAACTGGTGGTATAATACAATGTGCAGTCACAAAGGTGCAGTGAAAAGGTATGCACTGACTGGTATATAAAACAGTGTGCAGTCACACAGATGCAGTGAAAGGTATGCAGTAACTGGTGGTATAATACAATGTGCAGTCATACAGGTACAGTGAAAAGGTATGCACTGACTGGTATATAAAACAGTGTGCAGTCACACAGATGCAGTGAAAGGTATGCAGTGACTGGTGGTATAATACAATGTGCAGTCACACAGGTGCAGTGAAAAGGTATACACTGACAGGTATATAAAACAGTATGCTGTCACACAGATGTAGTGAAAGATGTGCAATGACTGGTGGTATAATACAATGTGCAGTCACACAGGTGCAGTGAAAAGGTATGCATTGAATGTGCTGGGCCTGGCACAGAATAGCAGTTAGCAAGGACCAGAGTTGCTCATCTGGATACCGGGTACCCGGGTAAACCCGGGTATCCAACCATTTTTACGCTATCCGGGTCGGATCCGGATACCTGGGCCACTATCCGGATAGCTCTATCCGGATATCTGGCCACATAATCCAGATACCCGCGGGTACCCGCGGATATCCGTTCGGATATCCGGATCCGGGTAGTGAAACTAATTAGATGATGTCATTCAGCCAATCAGAGGGCTCCCAGCAGAAGCCCTAGCAACCAAGCAACCAATCACAGAGGGGAACCTTGGCTAGTCCCTCCTGGATATAAGGAGGCAGCCATGATGAGAATCTTGTCCTTGCTTGTGACTACCACTGAGATAGTTTGTCCAGTGTGTTTGGCTAAGCAAGTGCATTATCCCAGTGATAAACCCAGCGTTTTTAAACACCAACATCCGCTGTATATAACACTGTTGTCTATTGTAGTGTAGCTAGTAGTGTTTTATATTGTTGCATTTAGTTAGTGTGTCAGTCTGTGCTGTCTGTGTGAGCTGTGACTGTCTCTGTTGCAGCCTGCAGCAGCTCTGCTAGTTAGGTGTCTGTGTCTTTGTGTGCTGCTGTTTGTGCACATAGGCCAGTGCTGCTATTGCCTTAGCTACACAGTTAGGGGGATTACTGTGTAGTGTGTATATTGTGTAGTTCAGTACTGCAGTGCTAGTTGTGTTAGACTACTGCATTTCTGCTGATCCCTCTTGAGTGTCAATGTGACAGACCGTCTGCTACTGTGCACACTGTGTTCTACTGTGCTCTGTATAACCCTCCCCCCCCCCCCCCCCCCCCCCGATTTCAAAAAAGTACCCCACATCCATCTGTGACATCCAGGGCCGCCTGTAGAAATTTCTGGGCCCCTTACTGGTAAAACCAACTGGGCCCCCCCTCATGTCAGATCACAATCTACAAAAAACGCTCTTTAAATGCCTGAATGCATGGGCGCTCTTATACCCATTTTCATTTGTCATTTGTAAGGTCTGGGGCACACTAGAACACTTTTTGGAATGATTTTAGAGTTTTGAGAACTGCCAGCGCTTTGTAAAAAAGCTTTGCTAATGCCAAGCTACGGTGTTGAGCCCACTAGGGTGATTGCGATTTTGGAAATCATAATCGCAGGATATGCAGCTTTTTGTGAGCGTTTGTACTCAGTATATGAGTTACACAGTATATGAGTTAGCGTAATCGCTGGAAAATGCAGCTGCATTCACCTACAAAGTGCTTACACCGGGGGTGGCTCCAGGATGTTTTTTTGAGGGTGCTATGCAGGTGCCAGACCAACTTCCAGGATAGCTTGTGACCTGCCGGGGCAAAAAATGGGCGTGTCCATGCACTGGAAAAAGGGCGTGTGTGTGTATTACACACACCAGCTAACTTTCATGTACTTCACATGGTCTGTGATGTGCATGGACATATGAAGCTTTCATTTAAACCACGATAGGGTGTATTTTAAGAGATGACATGCTAATCTCTTGTGTTTCTGGGCTGAGGAGCTGGGACAGTGACAAAACACCTGAGGATCAATGCATTCACATGTGCATTATACGTGTGCATGAGTTCTCAGATCCAAAACCAACACAGCCATCTGTACATACTGTCTATAGACTAGAGCACACTACAAAGACATGCTACATGCATACCTCACACACAGGCAGTATTCTTCACTAGTGTTGTCCGGATCATGAACGATTCGGATCACATATACCCCTGACTACATATACTGGGCACATATACCCCTGCCTACATATACTGGGACATATACCCGTGCCTACTTACTGGTATACTGGGCACATATACCCCTGGCTACATATACTGGGCACATATACCCCCTGCCTACATATACTGGGCACATATACCCCTGGCTACATATAATGGGCACGTATACCCCTGCCTACATATACTGGGCACATATACCCCTGGCTACATATACTGGGGACACATACCCCCTGGCTATATATACTGGGCACATATACCCCTAGCTACATATACTGGGACATATACCCCTGACTACATATACTGGGACATATACCCCTGGTTACATATACTGGGCACGTATACCCCTGGCTACATATACTGGGCACGTATACCCCTGGGTACATATACTGGGGACATATACCTCTGGTTACATATACTAGGCACATATACCTCTGGCTACATATACTGGGGACTACTATACTCATGGCTACTTATACTGGGGACACCTATAGACCTGGCTACCTATGCTGGGGGTACCTATTTTGGAGGAACTGCTGTCAGATTATCTGCATTTTTGTGGAACAGCTATTATGTATTTTGGGGAACAGCTGCCAGATTATGTGTATGTTAGGGGAACGGCTGCTGCCAGATTACGCATATTTTGTGGAACTGCTGCCAGATTGTGTATGTTTGGGGAACCACTGCTGCCAGATTATATGAATTATTTATTATTATTATTATTTATTGTATTTATAAAGCGCCAACATATTACGCAGCGCTGCACAATAGATAAAAGGGTTAACATACAAGGTAGGACATACAGGAAACTCACAACAAAACAAGATCATGCAAATTATTTGACAATACAGTGTCATAGGTCAAAATAGAGATTGTTCTAGTCCACAAAAGGGGTGATTGTCAGTAAGATTGCATAATCAAGCTGGAAACACTAAGGGAGAGGGCCCTGCCAGAGGCTTACAATCTAAAGGGTGGGGGTGGAGACAATAGGTGTATCTGTTGAGAGGGTGTCTAACAGAACATATTATGGTGCTGGTGTAGGGGGGTATGCGAGCATGAAAGGGTGAGTCTGGAGAGCTTGTGTGAAGGTATTAAAGGTGGGGGAGAGTCTGGTGGCTGGAGGGAGCGAGTTCCAGAGAGCAGCTTATTGCGGGTGGACCTGGCATTCCAGAGGCCACAGGAAACAGGGAGTGAATGCCTAGGGGTAGGATGGATAGGAATAAGGTTATGCCGAGGGGGTGTGTGGGTAGAGTGTGGGGGGGGGGAGGGAAGGGAGGTGCATGGGGGTTGAGGGCCAAAAGGGAGTCTAAAGACAGAAGGGGAGAGGGTGCAGGGAAACAAAAGGGGGACAAGGTGTAGAAGGAGGTGGAGGTAGAGCATGTGGTGATGGGGGATAGCAAGATGGGGAGGGAGATAGCTGGGAAATGGTGGAGGGGTCAGGGAGTTAATAGGAGGGAAGGGGTACATTTTGCACTGAAGGGATAAGGTAGGATGGGGTGTGGAGAGTGGAAGCATAGACAGGGGAAGAGCAGTTACACCAAGATGAGATAAATGTCACCAATGATGTGGCTGAAGGGGTTCAGCAAAGTTGCATCAATAATCAATCTGGTAAGGAGCAGACCATAGGAGATCAGCAGTGAAGTTGGCAGATCATCAATGATGGCAAAAAAATCTAGCTGTGTGTGATTGGTAGATGGGGTGTCTGGTTGGTAATGACGTAACTTGTCTGGAGGTGGGCAATGGATCAGTTGGTGGCGAATTCAGCAGTGGAGCAGCCAGCGAAGATCAGCAGTGGTGTGGTTGGTGAGGCACAGGGTTGGGCAGAAACTACGCATATGCGAATCTACGCAACGTAGTTTTCGCAATACGCATAGGCGTAGCATTTCGTATGCCTAAAACTATGCGTAGCAAAATACGCGTAGTCAGTTTTGCTGTACAATATTGCTACGCTATATACGCACGCGGTTGCGTAATTTGCGTAGCTTCGCATGCGTAGTTTTAATGCGTATGTATACGCAGCCAGACGTATACTACGCGTAAATCGAAGTTTACACTCTCACTTAGTTAATGCAATCGTAGCTACGCCATAGGCGTAGATTACGCTTACGCGTATTTTTATACGCGTAGTTTCACAAACAGACTATTTGCCCAATCAGGTAAAACTTTTGGTGGCTGCTATACCCTTAGCAACCAATAGAAATTTAGCCCACCCCTCAGTATAAAAGCTTTGTTCCAACAGCTTTGGTTTCAGTTTCTGGGTGTTATTGAGCTGTGTGCTGGGCTTTGTGAGGACTCTGAGAAGAAACAGCTTACACAGGCTGCAGCCAGTGACATACACATCCACATTCCTTGCATTATTTTGTTATTTTCCTTATTTCTAATCTGTGTTTTGGCTACCTAGCTACTAGTACTATTATTTAGTGTAAGGATTTCTGTGATTTAGTGTTAGGCAGCTACAGAAGATAGGAGGAGGACTGTGTAGATAGCTATATAGTTCCATGCTGTGATCTGTAGTCCTATCATTCTTTTTTCATTTGTTTTCCTTATTTTAATTTCACTGTATTATTGTATTCATTCCTTTCCTTTATTCATTCTGTTATTTTCCTTATTGTTAATCTGTTTTTGCTAGCCTAGCTAGCTAGTAGCTACTAGTCCTACTTTGTGTAAGGATTTCTGTGACTTAGTGTTAGGCAGCTACAGACGACTGTGTGTGTAGTTCCATGCTGTGATGTGTAGAGAAGAGTGGATTTAGTTACAGAAAGGAACTGTGTGGAAAGAAACATAAATTAAATAGCCATCTCATCCTTTTCTTTTTTTCCCTTATTTTAATTTCCCTGTATTATTGTATTCATTCCTTTCCTTTATTCATTCTTTCTTTTATCTCACTTATTCAGCAAAATTGTTTTGACATTGTTCCCCTTCCACTATACTTCTATTAAAAATTTGAGACAAATAAACAATGTCCGGCAGAGGTGAAGCTCGCCCTGGTCGAGACAGTGCAGGCAAGGGTCCACCATCAAAGTCAGCAGCTGGCAGGGGACACTCTGCACCAGGCAGGGGTCAGTCCACAGCAGTCCAGGGACAGACTTCTGCAGGCAGAACCAGAAGCCAATTAGCAGCAAGTACTAGCCACTCAGCCACAGGTAGTGGACACTCAGTATCAGACAGTGATGCATCAAATCCCAAAAGGGGGTCCAGTCTGATACGATCATATTTCACATCACAGAAACCACGGGCTATTGTGCAGAGCCACACTGAAGCCATTGTGAACTGGGTGTCAGGAGACAGCCCTATTAGTCAGTCCTCACAAGCTGAGTTACAAAGTACCAGCAGTACCACCAGCAGCACTTCCATGCCTCCTCCAAAAGCTGCCCTTAACCCACGTGTCCTTCCCTTTGATGACACAATTGCAGCACTTGTTGATAAGGCTCTGCAGCAGTCAGACATCGATATGTCGCATGATGCCCAGAGTTTTCTTTTGGATGATGATAATGTTGACATTCAAGCAGTTGACATTCAAGAAGTTGACATTCAAGCAGTGGAGGGTCAGGATGAGAACATTGAGGAGGTGGGCTATGAGGGAGGCAGCCACAGTAATGATTATGCTGACGATGACACATGGATATCACCTATGAGCCTGAGCATGATGATGCCAGCTCAGATGAATCAGAGGCAAGCTGGCAGAGGAGGCAGCTTGGACATTGGCACACCAGGGGGCCTAGTGGCAACATGAGCTCCTCTGCTAGTGCAGTTCAAGGAAGGCAGGAGTTACAGTCACAGCCTCCAGCTGAAACCCCTATGTCCCGAACTGGAAGTGGTAAAACTGCAACCTCAGGCATAAACACTTCTCGGAGGAAGGCCCCAGTTTGGAAGTATTTTACTGAGTCCACCAGTGATCCCTTAATAGTTGTGTGTAAGCTGTGCGGTGCCAGGCTGAGCCTAGGAAAAAATTTGAAAAGGTTGGGGACAGGTGCTCTGCACACACACCTAAAAAGTAACCACCAAAAGGAATATGGCAGTGTTAAAGGACCACAAAGCAGCACCATGCAGAGGACTATAGCACAGACCCATCCACCTTCCCATCCTGCTTCAGTTTCTGAGATTGGCACCCATCCTGCCTGCTCTCCATCTGTAATACACTCTGGCCGTAGAGGGCAGATTTCACCTTCCTCCACTCCATCATCAGCTCAAAGCACCCAGCCATTGATAACTGAGGCTATAAGGTCCACAAGAGCACTGCCTCCCCGTAGCCGCAGGATACGGAGATTAAACGGTCTATTGGCAGAGGCCATGGTCCAGCAGCTGCTGCCCTACTCCATTGTAGAGAAGGGGTCAGCCATTCGCAACCTCCTGGAGTATGCCATTCCTGAATGGCAAATACCCAGCTGTCACTATTTTTCCCGAAGGGGAATTCCTAACCTGTACCGACGCACAGTTGATAATGTCGCCCTGTCGCTAGATTATTCCATAGGCGACAGGGTACATCTCACCATGGATGGGTGGACCAGCAAGCATGGTCAGGGCCGATATGTCTCATTTACAACTCACTGGGTCACCCTACATAGTGAGCAGGAGGGTTCCGGTCCTGGTGCTTCCATTGAGCTTGTTGAGCCTCCCCGTGGGGTCAAGGGGAACAGGTCGGCTCTCACCTCAGCTGGTGACTCTACTGCCACTGCCGAGCCCCCTAATAAGCGGCCCTGTTGCTACACCGGCGTGTGTCACAAGCGATGTCAAGCATTGCTCGAGCTGGTGAGCATTGGGGAGCAGAGGCTCACGGCAGCAAATGTTTTGGCCCTACTCCAGGAACAGGCACAAAAGTGGCTGACCCCCGAAGACTACAGGTTGGCCATGTTGCCTGTGACAATGCAGCAAATTTGCTGGCTGCCCTGAACGATGGCAACATTCCTCATGTGCCATGTTTTGCCCATGTCCTTAACTTGGTGGTTCATCGGTTTTTGCGCACCTTCCCAGGTATGAGTGACGTGGTGCAGCATGCAAGGAAGATTTCCGGCCGTATGGGCCGCTCTTCAACTGCCACCTCATTGTTCCGTCGCTATCAGCGAAAGCATAGCTTGCCCCCTCACAGGCTCATAGTAGACACTCCAACGAGGTGGAACTCCACCCTTTACATGCTGAAGAGCATGGTGGAGCAGAAAAAAGCAGTCTCTGAGTACCTTCTGGAGCAGGACGACATCCATGGGTCATCAGCAGAAACACTCCCCTACATCACACGGGAAGAGTGGCGGCTTATGCAACAGGTCTGCCATGTGTTGGCCCCATTTGAACAGGCTACTACGTTTGTAAGCTGGGAGCAAGTCAGTCTCAGCGACGTGCTCCCTATTGTGTTCATGCTGGAACAAACACTTAGTAGCCTAATGACTGCTGGTGAGGAAGCCGTTACTGAACTTGAGCTGCAGCAACAAAGCTCGCTCCAAGGCAGCCAGGCTCAGACACAGGAGGAAGAGGAGGAGGATGTCCATGTGATGGAGGATATCATGGAGGTGCCTGACCTTGGTGAAGAGGAAAAGGAGGCGGGTGCAGCTTCTGTTATTCAGGGGTGGGGTGACCTTGGAAGTCAGGAGGAACAGCAGCAGCAGGCAGAGGATTTGTCTGTTTTGAGCAGACATGACGATGGGGATTTGGCGGAGCGAGCTCTTGCGTTCCCAATGGCTGTTCATATGATACGATGCCTCCGGATGGACCCTCGGATCAAAAAGATAAAGAAAAGAGATGACTACTGGCTGGCCACCCTTTTAGACCCACACTGCAAGGGGAAGCTGGGTCAATTTATTCCAACCAGCCAGCAGGAGGAAAGGATGGGAGAGCTGCAGCAGGCCCTGATCTGCCAGCTGAAGGAAGCCTTTCCACATCCACAGCCTGAGAACCCAGCTATCCCTGCTCATGGTGCCCAGCAGGTGCCTATGCCCAGCAGACCTAGACATCTTGGAGACTTGTTTGGTGCGATGAGGCAGTTTTACAGCTCTGAGTCTGTTCAGCCTACCACAGCATCAGCAGCAGCACCTGCAAGACAAGGTGAAATGTTGCCTACTTACTGCCAAAATGTACTTTTATTGAGGGTGATGGTCATCTTGACTGAGCCGCTGCTCCTCTCATAGGTACAAGACAAGGTGAAATGTTGCCTACTTACTGCCAAAATGTACTTTTATTGAGGGTGATGGTCATCTTGACTGAGCCGCTGCTCCTCTCATAGGTACAAGACAAGGTGAAATGTTGCCTACTTACTGCCAAAATGTACTTTTATTGAGGGTGATGGTCATCTTGACTGAGCCGCTGCTCCTCTCATAGGTACAAGACAAGGTGAAATGTTGCCTACTTACTGCCAAAATGTACTTTTATTGAGGGTGATGGTCATCTTGACTGAGCCGCTGCTCCTCTCATAGGTACAAGACAAGGTGAAATGTTGCCTACTTACTGCCAAAATGTACTTTTATTGAGGGTGATGGTCATCTTGACTGAGCCCCTGCTCCTCTCATAGGTACAAGACAAGGTGAAATGTTGCCTACTTACTGCCAAAATGTACTTTTATTGAGGGTGATGGTCATCTTGACTGAGCCCCTGCTCCTCTCATAGGTACAAGACAAGGTGAAATGTTGCCTACTTACTGCCAAAATGTACTTTTATTGAGGGTGATGGTCATCTTGACTGAGCCCCTGCTCCTCTCATAGGTACAAGACAAGGTGAAATGTTGCCTACTTACTGCCAAAATGTACTTTTATTGAGGGTGATGGTCATCTTGACCGAGCCCCTGCTCCTCTCATAGGTAGCGTTCCCACAGTCAGGGAGCACACCCCCCCCCCCCAAAAAAAAAAACCTGTTGCTGTTATGTTTACTGGTGTCCCCACCTTTAGGGTGCACCATACCTTTTCATTCATTTACCTCCTTCTGTTCCTGTTAGATAGCAGTGTTCCCACTGTCAGGGAGGACCCAAAATAAAAAATTGCTTTTTTGTTTATTGGTGTCCCCACCTTGAAGGTGCGCCATACATTTTCATTGATTTATTTCCTTCTGTTCCTGATAGACAGCAGTGTTTCCAGTGTCAGGTAGCACTGAAGGAAAAAAAAATAGATGTAACTGGTTTTTTTATCGGTGTCCCCGCTATTAGGGTGCACCCCACATTCTTATTAATTCAACTTATTTTGCTACTTATATATTTAAATGGGGGGGGAGCTGCCTACCTATGAATTACTGGGGGGAGAGGTCTGGCTACCTATGAATTACTGGGGGGAGAGGGGAGAGGTCTGGCTACCTATGAATTACTGGGGGGGGGGGAGGGGAGAGGTCTGGCTACCTATGAATACCTGGGGGGGGGGAGGGTAGAGGTCTGGCTACCTATGAATTACTGGGGGGGGAGGGGAGAGGTCTGGCTGCCTATGAATTACTGGGGGGAGAGGGGAGAGGTTTGGCTACCTATGAATTACTGGGGGGGGGGGAGGGGAGAGGTCTGGCTACCTATGAATTATTGGGGGGAGAGGGGAGAGGTCTGGCTACCTTTGAATTACTTGGGGGGAGAGGGGAGAGGTCTGGCTACCTATGAACTACTTGGGAGGGGGGGGGGATTAGGTCTGTCTACCTATATTTAACTGGAGGGAGAGGTCTGGACTACCGCTATTTATATGTGTATCAGATATACATGCATGCAGATTTATTATCAGATGTATATATATATATATATATATATATATATATACATACATACATACATATATACATACATATATACATACATATATACTGTATATACATATGTCCCCAATATCCACCAGCTGGGATCACTTGAAGCCGTATTCATGTGCTTGTCGGTTGCTTACTTGAACCACCAGCAGAAAAAAACGCAAACCTGCTCCAAAATATTCACTGAAACCTCCAGCAACATCTTTCAGCCCTCCTGAAACTCCTAGCAGCTTTCTTCCATCCTCCTTGCATGGAAACCGGCGTGTTACCTGACCTGCCTAGAGTGGAGTGATATGCCTGCTGCCGTAAACAGAGGACGTTGGAAAGCCAATAGGAGCATGCTAGGAGCTTCAGGAAGGCTACAAAACGCTGCTGGAGGCTCGGTAAGTATTTTGTAATGCCTGCAAACCAGGCCCAAATTCTTCTCCCCCCCCCACCCCTAAAGAAAAAACCCCTGAAAGGGACACTGAGCAGGGGCACTAGGTATGCTTTTAAAGGGACTCCGAGATCAAATTAAACACAGAATGTGAACTTACCCGGGCCTTTCTGTAGCCCAGTGCTGGTCTGGAGTTCCCACGACGTACCTCCGTGTCTTCTCCCAATGCCTCTTCAGAAATGGTTGGCCGGCGGATCCTGGCGACACTCGGGTCGAGTGTCGTGCTCATTCTTCCGCATACATCACGCGTAACGTCATTACGCTGGCCACCTTGCGTCATCACGGTGGCCGGCATGACAGTACGGCGAATGCGTGATTAAACCATGCATGCGCCGTACTGTCACGCCGGACACCGTGATGACACGAGGCGGCCGGCGTAATGAAGTTACGCATGATGTATGCAGAAGAAGGAGCCTGACACTCGGCCCGAGATTCGCCAGGATCCGCCGGCCAACCATTGATGAAGCGGCATTTGGAGAAGACCCGGAGGTACGTCGTGGGAACTCCCGACTAGCACTGGGCTACAGAAAGCCCCGGGTAAGTTAACATTTTGAGTTTAATTTGAGCTCGGAGTCCGTTTAAGTATACCCAAGTGTATATGAAGAGTATACACTTCCTCTCTTAATCCCTCTCTATCCCGGTATGCCCACTCTCAATGCTATTGAAAGAAAACCATGGCTCCTACAGAAAATAGAGCTGAAACCTGAAAAATGATGTCTGTGGGTCCTTACAGCGCATGCGCAGTCTCTGTCTCCTCTAATTATTTTCCGACTCTCTGCAGCGCATCATAGTTCCGTGCACTATGACGCATGCCACACAGAAGAGGGGAGGAAGAAAGTAGAGTAGACTGAACCTGCATGCGCTGTAAAAGAGAACTAAAAAGCAATGAATAATTGCTACATATACTCTTTACACTTTAAATGTCTATTTTTCACACTGGTGCTTTGTGTTAAACACAGAAGATCAAAAAAATAAAGGGATTGCATCACACAAGCAATGTGACACATACAACTAAGCATACTGCATAAAAATATGTTTAAGAAAAGAAGTGCACTAGCAATGTCAATGTAATTCTGTTGCGATTATTTAGTCCAACACAATGTGTCAGTGTCAGAGATTGAACAACAAAAGAGAAGAAAACGTATACTTTTTTAAAGAAAAAAATGTATCTATATTTTTTTTATTTTGCAACGTGCAAATTTTTTTTAAATTTGTTTTCATTTTTTGCGGTATTGTTACCATAAAAATCAAATTTCAACAGCAACTGGTCTGAGTGTATAAAAGAGAAACTCCAACCAACAATTGAAATTTATCACAATCAGTAACTGATACCACCTTTTACATGAGAAATCTATTCCTTTACACAAACAAACCATCAGGGGGCGCTGTATGGCTAATATTGTGGCAAAACCCCTCCCACAAAGAAATTCTGAGTACGTACTCTTGTTAGTTTCCTGTCTGTTAAGTTACATTAGTTATGTTAATTAGAATAGATAGGTAATATCATCTCTTACCCACCCTGTTTTAAAAGAACAGGCAAATGTTTGTGATTCATGGGGACTGCCATCTTTGTCATGGGGGGCAGCCATCTTTTTGGTTGAAAGGAGGTGACAAGGAGCAGGAGACACGTTTCCAACTGTCCTGTGTCCTGATTACCCCTCCCAGCTGCACACTGTAGGCGTCAAATTCAAAATGTAAAAAAAAAAAAAAAAAATTGCACCAAAACAGCAGAACGAGAACAACAAAATCAGAAATCCCATCATGCTTTGCACAGCATCAGGGGAAAAAAGCCCGGGCAGTTTTCTTCTGTGCAGCTAAAAATGAGGCTTGTATAAGAGAAACAAAGTTCTGATGCTGTGAAACTGTTAAAGAAACACGAAGCCTTTGCAGTGCTGCTGAGTCCATTTTTAGTCCCTTCTACCCCCTGTGCCTTTGAGCTGTCGGATCTCCTCCTGCACTCGGGCCATATTTTCCCGCAGCTCCAGCACCTGGGCCTTGAGGACCTTGATTGTCCGGCGCTGGATCCGCCGGTTCCTCAAGTATGTCGATAGAGGAACTGTAGAAAAAATGGGGAAAATAGGTTAACTCAGTACACCATCAACTTGTGCATATTTCAATCTCATTGATCATCCCTAAAAATAAGAACCAGTAATGTAATACAAATAACATAGCATTTAACTGCTTTCCCATAGTATGCAATGTTAATCATACAGTAAGAGCATTTTACCATATAGCGGTGCGCTGGCTCTCCGTCTGTGGGCCCTTTGGCTGTGATGGCTGGGGCCAGGCGAGGAGGACCTGGAGGAGGAAGGCCTGGGTGCAGAGGCTCCCCGGGTACCACTTGCAGCTGTAATAAGGAGTAATGAATAATAGATTGTGAATTTGTGATCAAAATATATTATAATAAGGATAAAAAGTAATAACTTATTTGGTTGAACTACAACTACTTTTATTTCTATTTTCAAGTGAACTTTGATAAGGACCTTACTCTATTTAAACACAGAACAACAAATCATATTCTTCTACCTTTTATTTATTTATTGGACATGAAAGAATATGAGTCTTCAATACAGTAAAATAAAACTAGTATAGGCTTTGAAGAGAGCACTTGGAACGCTGACTGGGGCAATGGTTCACCTTGTAGTAGGAATAAGACCCTGAGCACACAGCCAAGATATCAATGGAGTGGCTTCAATACAACTCTATGTATGTCCTTGAGTGACCCAGCAAGAGCGTAGGCTTCAATACAATTCATTAGCTCTGGACAGGCCCGGATTTCTGCAAAGGCCACAAAGGCCACGGCCTAGGGCGATAAAATCAGATAAGATCAGAGGGCGGCAGGACTTGGAGAGAGAAGAGGTCATATGTCAAAGTAAATCATCTCCTCTGTTCCCACATCGCAGCCATCCAGCGCCCTGCTCTGCACTAATAGCTGAATTCCAGAGTTCCCCAATCCCTGCACCTCTCACTTCCTGATGTGTTATAACAATCAGGATCAATCATAACTGTTACCTGGTGATCCAATTATGATCGACATACAGTACAAGTGGATGTGAGAAATACCAGGGATTTACATTACAAAGCAGATAAAACTAAGTTCAGCTGAGTTCTAATGCAGGCATTCACAAACATTTCTGCTAGTTTCTTTGCCTTCTTTTTTACAGCTGTGACACTGACTGACCCCAGCAGTTGTAAATTACACTTTCTTATCTAGCCGTAATTTATTGCTTTTTTTTCTTCCTAGCCAGTGATCTCGTCTCTGCTTAAGTTAACTCTTTCCTGACTCATTTTCTGTCCGTCAGCTCCGACCATCTATGAGAACTGCTGCAGCCTGGAATAAAAATGCTGTATGCTTCCCTTTCATTGCTAAACTGTCACTGTCACCTGAGCTGTTACTACCTCTATGCTAGTTTGTATGGTTTGGCATCCTTCTGCTTTCCTGTAGCATTAGAGCATTCTACCATCTTAGCCATCAGTAAAAGCAGAGAGTTTTTAATCAGGATGATACCATTTATTGGCTTAAAAGAAAAAGAGTAATCTTTCTGCTAATAAGCCTTCTTCATACTTTGTTGCTGTATACTGCCAATATGTTATTATTATGTACATTCAGCATTCAAAAGAGATACGTAGATTTTTCAGCAAATATAAATAAATGTCATTCAGATGCTTTAAAGTGGAGCTGAACTCTTGCACAGGACAGAAGGAAAACAGAGAAATGCACCCTGTATGTATTTAGAGAACCTTTCGAATTCTTCCACATCTGTGTCTAATCACAAATTTGATATCTTCCCTGTGTCACCTGACTGCCACAGCATATAATCTTATTTTAAAGCACAAGATGTTAATATATTTGCTTCCATGAAAGTATGAATTAGACACACTGTCTATTTATTGCAGAATTTGTATCAGCTGTAACAAAAATGTTTTTATGTAAAGGTTATGTTGTTGCATATCTTTTAGAGCAGAGAGGAAGTTCTGAGTTCAGGTCCACACTAATTACAACCAAACATCCAAAGAGGGTCTTGACAGGATGTTTGCTACTTACCTGTTCTCTGTTTTGGATGGGCTTCTCTCCATTGCTCTGCCCTGCCACCTATTTGTGGCTCCGACTGCAGCCAGTCGCACAGAGGACAAAGAAGCAGCGCATGCTCTGGCCACTTGAGCTCCCTGTAATTTCCTGCTCCTGCCCAGATGTGCACAGCAACCGAGGCCAGTATAGTGTTATGCATTCTTGACAAGTACCGATCATACATCACCGTAATTTCTCAAGTATGCATGCCCAGAACACTATCGGCTGCTGTGCACATTCGGGCAGGAGCGCAAATTTCCATCGTGAGAGGACAGTGAGCATCCACTGATTCTTTGTTCAATGAGGGGCACAGCAGCACAACTGAAATGGGCCCATTCAAACCAATGATCACTAGTCAGATAGTTGGCCAGAATGTTTTTTGGTGGTGGTGGTTGGGGGGGGGGGGGGGGCGCTTGGTGACAGCAGGCCTAGGGCACTGGTAAGTACAAATCCGGCCCTGGCTCTGGAGAGATCTTAAAAAATTGGCTGTGCACCAGAGCCGGATCATCCACAAGGCATACCAAGGCACTTGCCTAGGTCTTGGACATGATGTAGCGTCCAGATAGACAACAGCACCTATCAAATTTTTCTCAAAAAAAAAAAAAAAAATGATCATCAGTGGTTATCAAAAACCAATGTTAAGCCTAGGGGCCCATTTTTTAAAAAAAATTTTATTTGCATGAATGCAGTATAATCAGCACATTGTAACGATTGTGGAACTTTCTCCGTGATCAGCGCACAACGCGTGCGCTGATACGGCGGAAATCCTCCACAAGCGTATATTTGCAGGCACCCAGCAAAAGGTGCTACGCACCCGTAGAGGGAAAATTCCTGTCGGCAGATGGCGCTGGGGAGTGCAGAGGAACCAATGCTCTGTACCTCCACAAATGCCAGACAGGAATTTGTACGAAGCGCAGAACGCAATCGCAAGAGAGGCGATTGCGAATGAGAACGAGCAAAGGGACAGATTGAATGTGTGTGCGCCAATCTAGTCGCCACCCCGCGACCGCGCACACACAACAGCAGATATGAAATAGGAACGCGATCGCGAGAGGTGCGATCGCCAGACGTGACACAAGGCAGATCAGAACAGAATACGAGGTTAGCAAAGGCACAGCAAATAATACAATGAGAATAACAAGGAAAATAACAAACGCTAGCTAACCCCGGACACCGCACTCATTCGCAACAGTGCACGCAGTTATGCGCGGTCTCCACGTGATAAGCACAATAGAGACAAGCACGCTTAACTAACCATTGACAGACAAACATGAAACAGAGGACGCGTACGCTTGCTTAACGGTTACCTCACCGAGCCTCCAGCAAGCGTAGCAGACAAGACAGACACACGAAAACAGGGACAAGCGAGAGATAGGATCCACAGCACTAGCGAAAAGTGGCTAGCGCGATCCAAGTACAGAGTAGCAGAACAGAAGGATCCCCAGCGCTAGCGAAAAGTGGCTAGCGCGATCCCAGAAGACAGAACAGAAGGATCCCCAGCGCTAGCGAAAAGTAGCTAGTGTGATCCCAGGAGACAGAACAGAAGGATCCCCAGCGCTAGCGAAAAGTAGCTAGCGCGATCCCAGGAGACAGAACAGAAGAGATAGCTGGTAGCAACCGCTGCACCAGCTATACTCCAAGAACAGAGATCAGAACCATTTCCTGTCGACCACCATAGGGACAGGACAATGACAACAGGCAAGACAAGACAGAACAGGCAATACAGATAATACAATCCTAACTGCACTAGGGAAATCTGCCTAGCGCAGATTCAGGAATTACTCTAAGCTGATGTTCAAACAGAGAGCAAGGCTGACACCCCACCAGGAGTGTTACATAGGACGAAATCCTTATGAACAGCCAAGCATTGTGGGAAAGACATAGTACTTATAGTACACGCCTCCAATGAATGTGGCCAGGCAATTTGCATGACAACGTATGCAAATTCCTCTGCAAGCACAAGCTGCAAAACTGACAGAAGCTCTTCTTTCCAGAGTCCTGCAGCATGCAAACCTACACAATGGTCAAAAGGCTGGCTGCCTGCACAGGCAGCTGAGCAAATCATCACACACATATTGCACAAATATCACTATGCCCACACAGGAGCAACCCATTTTGGAACAAGACCCTAACAAAAAGTAGGAAAAGTGCTGCACTGTGAATAACTTCCGGATATATACTTTAACTGTACATACTGCACAACTCTATAGTATTCAGCCCATGGAATGTTTTTAGGAAAAATACATACAGCATATAAAACCCAAGATAGACATACATAAACAAATAGTTTGCTGACTTACACCTCATCTTTGCCGCCACCCGCTTCACCAGGTCCAGGTCCCTCCGTTTCAGGTCACTCCATAAGACCTGGACCTGCTTCGGGGTTAGGGCTCTTCTAAAGTCGGCCCTTAGAAGCCCCTGCACCCTCCTCACAACATCCTTTTTAGCTGCAGGGGCGGAGAGGTCGTAGCGTCCTCTGGTGAACTACTGAAAAAGAAATATTACTGTATTAATGACCACTGTATAATACATTAATGAAGAATCTTCTTACTTGCAGCATAATGTAAAAGATTATAATATTATTCATAATGACAGTGTTAAAAAATTGTGTGAACCGACCAACTATGAATGCGGACAGATACTAGGGATCAAGGATGACTACAAGAGGATATAAGTGCCACCTATAACTGCTGCTGACAGATATTGCTAGCCATAATAACTACATCATTTCATGTGTGATTTGACTGACAGAGAAGATCGGAGGGGCGCGCCGGAAGCGCCAGAATCAAGCCAGTGTCTCGATCTGCGGAGAAAAACGTACCGTGTATGCCTGGCATTAGCCATAGACCGTGAGCAAGCATGCAGATCAAGTGCTCTGAAGTCTGACTGGATTAGCTGCATGCTTGTTTCCAGTGGCGTAGCTACAAACCTCCGGGCCCCGATGCGGAATCTGGATGTGCCCCCCCCCCTCCTGGCAACAACAGCCCCTCAACCACTCCTCCCCCCACCTCCGCAACACCCGAAGCGCACACACATATCTGAATCCCTATAGCTGTGCAAGGCATGGATATATCAGTTCAGCTTTGCAGCAGCATGGGTGCCACGTTCAATTTGAAAACATACGCAGCACCCAGAGGAAATAGGGCAATTAGTAGCAAGATGCCAGTGGAAAGGAAAATAATCGCTATGTGGGTAGTATTCACCAGCTAATAATTGTTATGTGCGCAGCACTCACCAGAAAACAATCGTTATGTACGTACGCATCATTCACCAGAAAATAATCGCTACGTGGGCAGCATTCGCCAGAAAACGATCTTTATGTGCGCAGCATTCACCAGAAAATAATCGCTACTTGCGCAGCATTCACCGCAAAATAATCACTATGTGCGCAGCATTCCCCGGAATATAATCGTTATGTGCGCAGCATTCAACAGAAAACAATTGTTATGTACGTATGCATCATTCTCTAGGAAATAATCGCTACGTAGGCAGCATTCGCAAGAAAACGATAGTTATGTGCGCAGCATTCACCAGAAAATAAACGCTACTTGCGCAGCATTCAACAGAAAACAATCGTTATCTACGTACACATCATTCACCAGAAAATAATCGCTACGTGGGCAGCATTCGCCAGAAAACGATCTTTATGTGCGCAACATTCACCAGAAAATAATCGCTACTTGCGCAGCATTCACCGCAAAATAATCGCTATGTGCGCAGCATTCCCCGGAATAGAATCGTTATGTGCGCAGCATTCACCAGAAAACAATCGTAATGTACGTACGCATCAATCACCAGAAAATACGTGCGCAGCATTCACAACAAAACGATCGTTATGTGCGCAACATTCACCAGAAAACAATCGTTATGTGCGCAGAATTCACCAGAAAACAATCGCCATGTGGGAGCATTAAACATTAAAGAAAAGCATTCAGAAAAAATAACCCCCAAAAAAATGCATTTTGTTAACTGAAAATAGAAGATTGCTTTCCTCAATAACCATCCTTTTCATCCCCGGTGGCATTTTAGGAGGCATGTTTGCTGGTGTTGTTGACAGATGTGTCACTCAAGTCTCAGATGACCACCAGTCAGTGCTGTGCAATGCGTACAGTCGCACAGTGTGCACGCATGAGTTCCTTCCTCTACTCCCTCTACTACTTCCTGTATTTGCCGTACGCGTAGTTTTACGACTACGGGTCAAAAGTATGCATGCGCATGCGCGGAAATAATACAAACACATTGTCGCTACGATTTCAAAGTACGTGTATTACTAACTGAGCAAGCGACCATATTTCCGCATGAGCTGATGCATGTACGCATACAACTACGATCGGCTACGCGACTATGCGAAGTTGATGATGTACCCCCGTAGTACATTTCGTAACGTATTTGAAGTGTACCTTGCGTATTTGCTCTACGCGTAGTTGCGGAAAACTACGCGTATTTGTACCGTAGCGAAGTTTATTGACTACGACCATGCCT
Source organism: Hyperolius riggenbachi (assembly GCF_040937935.1). NCBI lineage: Eukaryota > Metazoa > Chordata > Amphibia > Anura > Hyperoliidae > Hyperolius > Hyperolius riggenbachi. The sequence continues at coordinate 165,386,454 of NC_090650.1, forward strand.
GGTGAGGCACGGTGAAACCATCAGTAAGTGGGTGTGCAGTGCTTAAATTTAGCTGGCTATATGTTTAGCTGGTGTATGTTCAATATGGTATTGAAGGTAATTCTATGCAGGGTGTAGAAAATCAGTAGATGAACAACAGCCCAGAGTTTTGTGCTAGTTCACTTCTGTTCCCTTCTGGCTCAATTCTGGTATAATTCTGTTTGTCTAAAGTACCCTAAAAATTAATACCCTTTACATGTATACCCTTAAATCTATACACTGCTGACCAAGGTCATGCTGACTATAGGATCTGCTAATATATCCCTGACTAGATAGATGCTAACAAGCAGACTGATTGCAGCTGTGAATATACTAGACACTAGACTCACAGGGGCAGGGCCAGTCTAAAGATATGCAAATTGTGACTAATGAATTGAAATAGGCAAATGGTAACTGTTACCATGGAAGAAGCCCCAATTATTAACACTTATAATTAAGCAGATTGATTTAGAATTTAAGCATACAGCCAGCTATTAATCAGTTGCATACCATAAAAGCAGATTGATGCAGAATTTAGAATGTAAGCATACAGCCAGGAAAATTAATCAGTTGCATACCTGGAAGAGAAGAGTCATGAGGTCAGTACAGATGGGCATGGAGATTTCCAAGTGTAGATTAAATAATTCTGGTATAATTCTGTTTGTCTAAAGTACCCTTAAATTAATACCCTTTAAATTTATACCCTTAAATGTATACACTGCTGACCAAGGTCATGCTGACTATATAATCTGCTAATATATCCCTGACTAGATAGATGCTAACAAGTGTTACGTGTATTTTGGGTGATCCGCTGCCAGGTTTTGCGTATTTTGGGGAACTGCTTCCAAATTATGTGTATGTTGGGGGTACTGCTGCTGCCACATTGTCTATTTTGGGGGAACCACTGCCATATTATCTGTATTTTGGAGGAACTTCTACCAGATTATGTGTCTTTTTGGTGAAATGCCATCAGATTACATCTATTTTGGGAGGATACATTACGGCAGAGCTCAAACTTCCCCGGCAGACCTTTTACATCACTGCTAAGGTCATGTTTATTTGGCCCCACCCGTGACCACGCCCACATTATGCTTGACCACGCCCATTTTTGGCTTTCCAGGTTAGTCCACTCACTGCTTTTCCCAGGACTAGACCCCTGGCCCCACCCCAGACTCCTGTCACTGACGGTCTATCTTCGGCCCTGGTGACATCATCAAACGTGCAGTATGTCTGCTGGCACTGGCAGCCGGGGGAAGGCCATCAAAGGCAAAAAGAGAGGGAATATTGCTGGCACCGTCACCGCCAGCAGTTCTGCCACACTGCCCATTCAATAAACAAGGCCGGTATTCGTACAGGAAAAATGAATCATGCAACACGGGAGTCAAGATCTGACTCAAGGTTCCTACAAATGTACTAGAGTGATGTCGTAGTTCACACCACCTTGTTGTCACAGGTCTACTAAAAGACTACTACATCCTTTATTTGCAATACTTATAGGTTTTAAAATATATGTTGGTGCATAGATTGCAGACCAAAGCGGGTGTCTTTGCCTATCCCCCCCACAGTTCACTGTCAGAATGTGCGAACAGTTAGCTGGTCTGAGCGCACAAGCTGTGGGGTGTGGCTAACCCTGAAGACTTTGGTTGCACAGCACTATTATTTCTTTTATAAAATTAAAACAGTATTGTGTGGGGTGTACAATTGAACCACCCTGCAGCGGCTTATGCAAGTGCAATAGATATGCAAAAAAGCTGTCCAGAATGCTCAAATATGGCAGCTCTTTGCATCTACAGAGTCGCTGCAGGTCTCCCTCACACAATTACTGAAAACAAGCCAGGGGAATAGTACAAGGATTAGGGAGTGCAATACATATATACAGTGCTAACAGTGCTCGACATGTTTCATCTTAAACAGATTTCGTCAGGAGCAAGATGAAGTGCAAAAATAATAAATAAAATAGAGAACCCCAACCACCACCAAAGTATCCCCCAGCATCACACGGCTCAAGTCAGAGCTGAAGTGCCCATCTATACAATGGGTTTAAATATGTTGTGGAGGCTGGGACTGACCTACCCCTTCCAGGCGACACCCTCACACATCTCCGCCCATTTCCATTAGCTCATGCAGGGATATTAACTGTGAGTGAGCTGGCTGGCTTTTAGCCCAAACTTGTGCCATGTATAATTCAATTGGTGCTGGCTACACACTGCTGTATGTGATTAAACGCCAGTAGTCTCAGCTGTTATCGGCCGTCACGTGCCACTGCTGAACTTACGACTCCATGTGATGTCACTTCCACGTTGCCTCTGCAAAAGTATGCGGCCCGCTCTGACGGTTGCATGGTAATGAGTCGCTTTTGCCCGTGATCAGGCTAATGCTACCAATTGGATGTGGTGGATTGTGTACAAATGTGTGCCTCGTTTAGATCGCTAGGACTACACATACCCTATGGGTGCACTACAGATGGAGTGTAGTAATATTACTCTGGCCCTAAACATGCATATCTATGCATGGTGTGCGACCACATTGTCTCATGTACCTGTTTTATATAACTGTGGAAAAATCTCTCCATGCGATGTGAATGCACAACATAAACAGCAAAGTGCAATACTCATGCATATTCCCACCACTGTGGACGCGATCACATCGCATTTAGTCCAAACCTGCACCCTGTATAATTCACATGGCACTGGCTACACAATGCTGTATGTGATTAGACGCCAGTAGTCTCACCTGTTAGCGGCTGTCACGTACCGCTGCTGAACTACCGATTCCATGTGGCATCACTTCTGCGTTGCCTCGGCAACGCGTACACACGGTCGGGTTCAATGCGTACATATGTATGCAGGCCCACTATGGCGATTACCATGGTAATGAGAAGCTTTTGCCCGTAATCAGGCTAATGGTACCAATTGGATGTGGCGGATTGTGTACAAATGTGCGCCTCGTTTAGATCGCTAGGACTACACATATCCTGTGGGTGCACTACAGATGGAGTGTAGCAGCATGCATATGCATGCATGTTGTGCGACCACATCGTCTCATGTACCTTTATTAGTATAGCTGTGGGAAAATCTCCCTGCAATGTGAAAACAGCAATGCGCAATACTCATGCATATTCCTAACACTGTGGATGCGACCATATCGCTGCATATCTCCACATCGGTTGAGTAAAGGGCTCAGAGGCCCATAATCAGCAAGTATCCTTGTTAGTGACAGTATATCTCTCCATTGAGTGCAAATGTGGGTCCACAGTGGGCTAGCATCATAATGTGGATAGACATACATATGTTTCTGTACATAGAGGAGGGGAGGGGAAGGGAATAGAAGAGTCCAGTCAAAAGACCACAACACTGATAGAATAGGAGCAAAGTCCTGGGGATACAGATTCAGCAATACATGTACAATGCAACTGTTATGTTGAATCAATCAGTTTATGTTACTTGGGAGAGAAAAGTATTTACAGTACAAGATGCAAGTAAATGCTGGATGAGGGCTACAGAAAGCTTTCCAAAGCAAAGTCCTCATTCAAACCTTTTGGGGCCAACGTATCAATACGGAAAATCCACTCCGATTCCAATTGTAGTAATTTCTTATCTAAATAACCCCCACGTATGCCCAGTTTCCACTGTTGGACTCCCCAGAAAGATATTTGTCTGGGGTCCGACAGGTGTTTGTCCCTCATATGCCGTGCTAAGCTTGTGTCCCTCTTTTTAGTTATATCGCCCAGGTGCTCTAGGACTCTTTCTTTAAGGGCGCGAGTGGTTTTGCCAATATATATTTTATTGCATGTGCACCTAGCAGCATATACCACACCTTTTGTGTTGCAATTTATGAACGACCGTATGGTAAATATACGTCCATTTGCAGGAGAGGTGAACGTTTTGACTGTCGGCATATTGGGACAGGCCTTGCAGTGGCCACACTTAAAAGACCCATTCGGCTTTGGGGGGAGCCAGGTGGGTCTCACCTCAGTCTTTTCATTGAACGTACTGTGTACCAATATATCTTTTAGGTTCCGTGTACGTCTGTAGGTGACTGATGGTCTAGCGGGTAGGACCTTTGTGAGTTCTTTATCTTGGTGCAGTATGGGCCAGTAGTGTTAAATGATGTTAAATATTTCGTGTGATTGACTTGAGAAGGTTCCTATTAATCTCGGGGGTCCTTGCTCTGTGCCCTTAAGCTGTTTGTCACTCAGTGTAGCAGTGCGATCAGTGGTCTTTGCTCTAGCATACGCTTTACGAATCACATTTTTTGGAAAACCTCTCTCTCTAAATCTACTCGATAATAAGCTACTCTCCTTTTCGAAAGACTCTTCTGTTGAGCAGTTCCTGCGTGCCCGCAGGAACTGCCCAGTGGGTATCCCCGCTCGCAATGATCTCGGATGCGCGCTGTCCCATCTGAGTAGCGAGTTTGTAGAGGTGGGTTTGCGGTATATCTCTGTATTCAGGAAACCATTTACCCCTTTGTTATACTGATATCCAGAAAGGTGATATGCTCCTGATTGATTTCGTACGTAAAGTGCATTCCTATCTTGTTATTATTCAGGATCTCCACAAAATCAGTAAATACACTTCTGGGGCCCTCCCATAGGATCAAGATGTCATCTATAAATCTTCCCTAGAAGGTAATATGGGCCGTATAGAATGACAAATCTTCACAGAATACATGAATGTCTTCCCACCAGCCCAGGAACAGATTTGCGTAGGATGGAGCACACACGGTGCCCATCGCACTGCCCCTGAGCTGGTGGTAACAGGTGTCCCCAAACAGGAAAATATTATGTGTTAGGATGAACTCCAAACACTGCAGCAAAAATTGTGAATGACCAGAGAGGTGTGTGCCCCTACTTTGTAAAAAGTATTTTGCCGCCTGGATGCCGAGGTCGTGCCTGATGTTGCTGTAAAGTGCCTCGACATCCAGGCTGGCCAGAAAAGTGTCATCAGACACACATATGTCCTGAATTCTCCTCAGAACATCTTTTGTGTCTCTGAGATAGGATGGGAGTGCCTCAACAAAAGGTCTCAGGAAGCTATCCACATACTGACTTGTGAGGTCAGTGAGATTGTCCCTCCCCGACACTATAGGTCTCCCAGGTATTATGTCGCACTGTTTGTGAATTTTAAGTAGTGCATAAAAGGTAGACATGGTGGGGTGCAGGGTTGATTTTTTCAGTGTGAAATAATCGTCCTTGTGTAGGACTCCATCTGTCAGACCTTTCTTCAAGAGTGTCTGTAACATTTTCTTATGAGTTTGTAAGGGGTTGCTTTTCAAGATGGAGTATTGGGAGGAATCAGACAGAATGCGTAGACACATTTGTTTATAACCCACTGTATCCATCACTACAATGTTCCCCCCTTTATCAGCTGGTTTAATTGTCAGGGTCTTATCATTAGACAATTCCCTTAAGGCTGCTCTCTCCTGTGGGGTCAGATTGTCACACTTTGGGGTCCAGTTAGTATTCTGTCTTAGTCTCTGTATATCTCTCACCACCATCGTGGTAAACGTTTGAATGTGAGTATACTGGGAGACTGAGGGGCAAAAAACACTCTGTTTTTTAATTTTGCTTAGTGGAGCCATAGTAGGAACACCTGTAATGTTCTCCTGTAGTAGGTTTTCGAGAGTTGCCAGAGCTTCTCTGTCACTTTCTGCTTGTTGTCCATTTTTAGTGGACCCTGTGCCATACATTTTCATTAGGGCAAGTTTGCGGGCAAAAAGATTAACATCTTTTGCTCATTCAAAAGAGGAAAAATCTGCTGATGAGACAAATGAAAGTCCTTTTTGTAGTAACATAACCTGTATGTTTGTAAGGGTTTTTGATGAGAGGTTTATGACTCTTGTCTGGTCAAGGGGGCGACACATGGTAATATTAGTGGGTAATGTAGATACCCTCTGGTCAGATATATTTACTAGTGTGTACCATTGATGGTTGTTTTTCCCCCTCCTCTTGCCTGTGTATTCCCACTCTACTCTGTTTCTCAGTCGATTCGTAGTCTGGGTAGGTGTAGTCTGGGGGGTGGAGGACAGTGTCTCGGGGGCCTGGTCTAAAAAAAACCCTTTTGGAGGACGTTTCACTGTCTGTCGATTTTTAGGGTCGTGTCTATTCTGTTGTCTGGGGGGGTCGTGGTTTGACTAGTCTACCTCGTTTTATGTTTGCAGCAACTGATGAGGTATCTGAGTCTAGTTTAGTCTGTGATTCGCTCCCTGATTGGTCTTTGAATTGAATTTTTCAGACCATGTGTACACTTTATTTGTTTTAAAATCAGTGGAATCTCTCTGAAACTTCCTTTGCTTTCTCAGCTTAATATCTTCTTTATATAATTCGATTTTGTTCTGTAATTTATTCTCGAGTTTGTCAAAGTCAGGATGATTTGAGAGTTCCAACAGAAGTTTTTGTTTGTCAATTAACTGGTTTTTTGTTTTTTCAGCGAACTTTACCTCATAATCACGTAGATAGCTAATCAATTCAAGAGTTTGTTTTGTTTTAAGCTCCTCCCACCCTTTCATAAAATCCACATCCTCAGTATGTGAATGTGGGCGAACAAGGTTTCTTAAACCTCTAACTGTTATTTTCTCTTTAAGATAGACATTAAAGCTGGCAACCTCCCATGACGATCTGGTATAATCTTTGTACAATTTAAAAATCTCTTTGAAATCTGGTTCGATATTGGCTTCTGAACCGCTGAACTGACCCTCCTCGGGCGTGCTACTATTAGATGTAAATGTCTCCCTTGCTTCCTCTGTAAGGGAGTCTACTGAGGGGAGAGCGGCCGACAAATAGGCCATCCCTCTCGGTAGAGGAAATCGGTGCTCGGCTACACCAGAAGTGGGAATTAATACAATAAACAAGGCCGGTATTCGTACAGGAAAAATGAATCATGCAACACGGGAGTCAAGATCTGACTCATAAACCGATTGATTCAATATAACAGTTGCATTGTACATGTATTGCTGAATCTGTATCCCCAGGACTTTGCTCCTATTCTATCACAGTGTTGTGGTCTTTTGACTGGACTCTTCTATTCCCTTCCCCTCCCCTCCTCTATGTACAGAAACATATGTATGTCTATCCACATTATGATGCTAGCCCACTGTGGACCCACATTTGCACTCAATGGAGAGATATACTGTCACTAACAAGGATACTTGCTGATTATGGGTCTCTGAGCCCTTTACTCAACCGATGTGGAGATATGCAGCGATATGGTCGCATCCACACAGTGTTAGGAATATGCATGAGTATTGCGCATTGCTGTTTTCACATTGCAGGGAGATTTTCCCACAGCTATACTAATAAAGGTACATGAGACGATGTGGTCGCACAACATGCATGCATATGCATGCTGCTACACTCCATCTGTAGTGCACCCACAGGATATGTGTAGTCCTAGCGATCTAAACGAGGCGCACATTTGTATACAATCCGCCACATCCAATTGGTACCATTAGCCTGATTACGGGCAAAAGCTTCTCATTACCATGGTAATCGCCATAGCGGGCCTGCATACATATGTACGCATTGAACCCGACCGTGTGTACGCGTTGCCGAGGCAACGCAGAAGTGATGCCACATGGAATCAGTAGTTCAGCAGCGGTACGTGACAGCCGCTAACAGGTGAGACTACTGGCGTCTAATCACATACAGCATTGTATAGCCAGTGCCATGTGAATTATACAGGGTGCAGGTTTGGACTAAATGCGATGTGATCGCGTCCACAGTGGTGGGAATATGCATGAGTATTGCACTTTGTTGTTTATGTTGTGCATTCACATCGCATGGAGAGATTTTTCCACAGTTATATAAAACAGGTACATGAGACAATGTGGTCGCACACCATGCATAGATATGCATGTTTAGGGCCAGAGTAATATTACTACACTCCATCTGTAGTGCACCCATAGGGTATGTGTAGTCCTAGCGATCTAAACGAGGCACACATTTGTACACAATCCGCCACATCCAATTGGTAGCATTAGCCTGATCACGGGCAAAAGCTTCTCATTACCATGCAACCGTCAGAGCGGGCCGCATACTTTTGTACGCATTGAACCCGACCATGTGTACGCATTGCCGAGGCAACGTGGAAGTGACGTCACATGAAGTCGTAAGTTCAGCAGCGGCACGTGATGGCCGCTAACAGCTGAGACTACTGGCGTTTAATTACATACAGCAGTGTGTAGCCAGCACCAATTGAATTATACATGGCACAAGTTTGGGCTAAAAGCCAGCCAGCTCACTCACAGTTAACATCCCTGCATGAGCTAATGGAAATGGGCGGAGATGTGTGAGGGTGTCGCCTGGAAGGGGTAGGTCAGTCCCAGCCTCCACAACATATTTAAACCCATTGTATAGATGGGCACTTCAGCTCTGACTTGAGCCGTGTGATGCTGGGGAATACTTTGGTGGTGGTTGGGGGTTCTCTATTTATTTATTATTTTTGCACTTTATCTTGCTCCTGACGAAATCTGTTTAAGATGAAACATGTTAAGCACTGTTAGCACTGTATATATGTATTGCACTCCCTAATCCTTGTACTATTCCCCTGGCTTGTTTTCAGTAATTGTGTGAGGGAGACCTGCAGCGACTCTGTAGATGCAAAGAACTGCCATATTTGAGCACTCTGTCTGGACAGCTTTTTTGCATATCTATTGCACTTGCATAAGCCGCTGCAGGGTGGTTCAATTGTACACCCCACACAATACTGTTTTGATTTTATAAAAGAAATAATAGTGCTGTGCAACCAAAGTCTTCACGGTTAGCCACACCCCACAGCTTGTGCGCTCAGACCAGCTAACTGTTCGCACATTCTGACAGTGAACTGTGGGGGGGATAGGTAAAGACACCCGCTTTGGTCTGCAATCTATGCACCAACATATATTTTAAAACCTATAAGTGTTGCAAATAAAGGATGTAGTAGTCTTTTAGTAGACCTGTGACAACAAGGTGGTGTGAACTACACTGCCCATTCAGCCGGTAGCCGCTGGAAGTGGATGCACTGGGCGCCAAGCTGATAGGGGGAGTCACGCTGCAGCGGCGCAGCAGCGTGTAGCATCAATTTTTCAGTAGGGTAGGCGGTGCAAATTGGAGGAGAAAGACGCAGAGCCTGTGATGCAGCTAATGTTGGATGAGCAGGGCACCAGCAGCTCTGCAACAGAGAGCTCCACCACCACCACCACTCCTGTTCGCAGGAGCTGCAGCAGCCGCCCAGCAGCAGTGCATGGGGACTCGTCGGTCATGTCGACCCCAGCAGGCAGCCTACTCAAGTGCTGAGTTGTTGAGTCCAGACCCTGCGAGCGCAATCAGGCCTGTTACCACTGAGGTTGAGGGGGCTATTAGTTCCCAAATGGGATTTATGGCTGAGTCAAAGATGGTGACGGTGGTTGTCCTTGCCTGATGTGTCAAACTCAGCAGAAGAGGAGTTGGGGTCCGCAACCGCAACATCCCAGAATTTGTTTGTGGAGGGGGAGTCTGGTGATGATTATGATGATGAGGTGAAGGACAGAGACTACCAACCACAGGAGGGGCATGTTAGCTCCTCTGAGTCTGAGGAGGAGGATACGTCGGTGGGTCTGTTACGGAGGATCATGATCTCAGACATTGGCAGGAGCAGCAGTGACCAACAGCCTGCTGCTTTATCTTCTGCCGCTACCACCAGCCGCACCACTCAACCCCAGGCCCCAACCCCCGCAGCAACAAATGTAACAGCAGCAGGGCGTAAGGGGAAATTTTTATCCCCCGTCTGGAATTATTTTCATCTGCCATCACTGGAGAGCAAGTTTGTCACCTGTAAGTGTTACGATTGGTATCAGCAAGCACCGCTATTCTGATTATTGGTTATCTGCAGTATCACTAACAATACAGATGCTATACCTGATTATATGGTGATCTGCAGAATCACCAATAATGCAAGTATAGCGTGACACGATACAATCGTACGCAAGAGGGTGCTGGGTTTCAATAGAGTATCTCTATAGGGCACAGAGATACAACCTCCAGCAAGCTGGAACAGCAGACAACAATAATAATATACAGTGTAAATTCAAGTCTGTGGAAATATCCACCACACCGTAATTCCTCAGAGGTGTGGTTACCTCTGAATGGGAACACTGTGTGTGAGATCCTCCAAAGGATGGAGTGGAGGAGTCTTGGCCTCTAGCAGCAAGGGTTTGCTAGTGGCGGTCGTCTCAAAGAGGCAAGCCTCTGATAGAACCCTACAGTGGGAGACGGTCCACTGAAGGGAGAAAGGTCAAACAAAATGAGGTTCGGCAACAGATCAGGCGGCAGCAGTACAGAAACGTGAGACAAGAGAATAGTCGGAAACCAAGCCAATAGTCGATAACGGTACGGGCTGGCGAAGTACAAAATCAGGAAGCAGAGGAGTAGTCAAGACAGGCACAGAATCATACACGATAAATCAAACAGTAATAATATGTGTATATATTGGCGATAAACCAATATATAACACAATATCAGAGACAAGGCTCACACAAGTTATCACAAACACAGACGAAGTGTGACTGAAAAGCACTTCCTTATATACTGCCTGGGAGAGAAGTCTCCACCCCAGGCAGCAACCAATCAGAGCAGGCTAAAATGTCAGCTGATCTCCGGGTCAGCTGACATGCTTCCTAAGAGTATAAAGGCGTGTCTGTCGGGCGCGCCCGCCTCCTAGAGGCAAGATGGCAGAGTCCTGGTGAGCAGCATGCTGGTGAGTTTGGAGCAGAGTGCTCGGACGAATTTCCGCATCTCACGGACGGCCATGCCAGCACTACACCACTTCGCAAAGGCCAATGTGGAACGTGGGCTTGATCAATTGGTGGGTGAGCGGGTCCATGTCATTATGGACTCGTGGAGCAGCCGTTTCGGGACAGGCCACTATCTGTCCTTCAACGCACACTGGGTCAGTTTGGTGGAAGTGGGTGAGGAGGGGACAGCATCATCATCAAGCCAGTGGGTGGTGCCACCCCGCAGTAGGGTCAGGGGAAGTGCATCAAGTTCCTCTGCTCCGGTTCCACCCTCCGGCACACCCTCCGCCACCAAACGCCCCTGCCTCAGCAGCAGCAGTGTGAAGGCCCGCCACTGCCAAGCGCTGCTGGAGATGTTCAGCCTGGGCAAGCAAAGCCTGACCGCAGACCACATCCTGGACAAACTCCAGGAACAGGAGAGGCGTTGGCTGACCCCCAGAGGCCTTAAAGTCGGAGAGGTGGTGTCCGATAATGGGGCCAACCTTGTTGCTGCCATCCGCCGGGGAGACCTCACCCACATCCCCTGTCTGGCCCACGTCCTGAACCTGGTGGTTCAGACATTTTTGAGCACCTACCAGGGGATGGAGCCACTTTTAAAAGCTGCTCGCAAAACCGTGAGTTATTTCCGCCGCTCGGGCGGTGCCTCATCGGCCCTGGAAACTGTGCAGCTGGAGCTGAACCTGTCAGGGCACCGTCTGATTATCGACGTTCCAACATGGTGGAATTCCACCCTGGCCATGTTGGAACGTCTGGTTAAGCAGAGGCAGGCTGTCAACCACTACTTGGCCAAAGCCACCACCGATGCCACCATGTACAGGAGCAGCACCAGCCACCTCCCAGAGATTATACGCATTGGTGAATGGAGAAAAATGCAGCTGGTGTGCATGGTCCTGGCACCCTTCCTGGAGGCCACTGACATGGTCAGCCGGGACCGGGCGTCAGTTTGTCAGTGGGTGACCATGGTGTGCATGCTGCACAAGGCCCTGGATGGTCTGATTCAAGTGGGAGAGAGAGACTTAATTCAGCAGGAGCAGCAGGCACCTGCACAGTCCACCTCTGTGCAGCAGGAGGAGGAGGTTGAAGACTTGGAGTTGGAGGAATTGGAGGTCCCTGACCTTGAGGATCAAGAGGCACTGCCGAGTGCAGCTGCAGTGGTGCAGGGGTGGAGAGAGCAGGGGGAGTTTGAGGAAGAATAGGAGGACAGCACTTTGGAAGATCATGTGCCAGCAGATATGGCAGCCCTCTTCCCCATGGCAGCGCACATGTTGCAGTGCCTGTTCAGGGACCCAAGGGTAAAAGAGATGCGTGGTCGAGAGGACATGTGGATCACCCTGATGCTGGACCCACAGTTGAAGGAGAAGCTGCATCAGTTCTTGCTTGCAGCAGGAGGAGACCCTGAGTGCCAAATGAGGGAGTTGCAGCGGTCCCTGGTTCGGCGCTTGGAGGAAGCCTTCACCCAGACTCCCCCCCCCCCCCCACTGTCACAGTCCAGCCAGCACAGCAGCAGGTGCCTGCGTCCATCAGCAGCAGGCGCCCATCAAACCTGCTGTCTCTTACAAAGGAGCTGTATTATATGCCGGTACAACTGACGAGTGGGGAGGTGCCTGCAGCAACAGCATTTGGCTATCAAAGCCAGAACCAGCGCCTGATCCGGATGGTGGCAGACTATATCGGGTCTTACAGCGGCCTTGACAGCGGCACCACTGTGGACCCCTTGGATTACTGGGTCCAGCACCTGGAAATTTAGAGTGAGCTGGCGCAGTACGCCCTGGAAGTCTTTGCTTGCCCCCCTTCCAGCGTGCTGTCCGAAAGGTGCTTCAGCGTGGTGGCGTGGTAACAGAGAAGCGCTCTCGTCTGTCCACCCAGTCTGTGGACAGACTGACGTTTCTGAAAATAAACCAGGCTTTGGTGGTCGGTGAATTCCTGGCCCCTTGTTGGCAAGAGGGGGGAATGAAGTGGCTGGAAATCACACTATGCCTGCCGTACTACCACCCTTTACCACCACAACCTCCAGGCTCCGCATAAGCCTGCTTCAAAATTTTTTGATAGCTGTGGTACACTACCAACACATTAGGTGCCATGGTAAACACAATTGATGTGTAATTTGTTTTGGATGTGTCTGTGCTGTCCGAGTTGTGGGGAGGCCCCAACTGCGGCAGTATGACCGCTTCCTGGAAACGCTTCTAATTTCTGAACTTGCTGTGGTACCTACAAGTGCCATGGTGAACTATCTAAACACAATTGATGTGTAATTTTTTTTGGATGTGTCTGTGCTGTCCGAGTTGTGGTGCTGGAACCTCCAACACCAGGGTCCACACAACTATTTCTTCTGCTGCCACCAGCTACTACGCCACTCCAACAGCTGCATCAACCTACTCATCCTGCTGCTCCTGTCTGTGGTACCCACCAACACCAGGGTCCACACAACTATTTCTTCTGCTGCCACCAGCTTACTACGCCACTCCAATAGCTGCATCGACCTACTCATCCTGCTGCTCCTGCCTGTGGTACCCACCAACACCAGGGTCTACACAACTATTTCTTCTGCTGCCACCAGCTATTACGTCACTCCAACAGCTGCATCGATCTACTCATTCTGCTGCTCCTGTCTGTGGTACCCACCAACACCAGTGTCCACACAACTATTTCTTCTGCTGCCACCAGCTACTACGCCACTCCAACAGCTGCATCGACCTACTCATCCTGCTGCTCCTGTCTGTGGTACCCATCAACACCAGGGTCCACACAACTATTTGTTCTGCTGCCACCAGCTACTACGCCACTCCAGTAGCTACATCGACCTACTCATCCTGCTGCTCCTGTCTGTGGTACCTCCAACACCAGGGTCCACACTAAACTGCATCGCCTGCTGCCACCAGCTACTACGCCACTCCAGTAGCTGCATCGACCTACTCATTCTGCTGCTCCTGTCTGTGGTACCCACCAACACCAGTGTCCACACAACTATTTCTTCTGCTGCCACCAGCTATTACGCCACTCCAACAGCTGCATCGACCTACTCATCCTGCTGCTCCTGTCTGTGGTACCCACCAACACCAGGGTCCACACTAAACTGCACCGTCTGCTGCCACCAGCTGTTACGCCACTACAAATACAATAGCCTGCCACCAGTTATCATGCCACTAGCCCACTACAGTAGCTTTAATTTTTGGGCGATGTCAGAGCTGAAAACTGCCATGTCCCAGTTGTGCGATTGGACTTTGGACACAATGTGGGCTGCACGACTGCTGTCTGGAACCTAGTCCTGATGTTAATTGACAGCTTTTTTTTTTTTTTTTTTATGTCCTCCAAATAATTAATTAGTGTTTCTCTTTAAAAAAAACATGATGCTACATGCATCAGTTACCCTAAAAAACCCTTTTTAAAGCTATTTAAAGGGCCCCTCCCGGGTTTTCTATCCGGATACCCAAATAGGTCGAGTACCCGTGGGTAATTTGGTCGGATATCCAAATCGGATCCGGATATCCGCAATGTTGGATCTGGATACCCGAATCAGATCTGGGTATCTGGGTACCCGGCCCCGGATCCGGGCGGGTATTAAAAAGTACTACCCGAGCAACCCTGGCAAGGGCCAGCTGCGACAGACAGGGCTGTATATGCAGTGTCAGTGAGCCACACAAAAAAACAAAAAACCACATCACAAGAACATTAGCTCTCAAAAAAGCTTTTTTTGTGGTGCTTTTCAGCAACAAATATCAGCAAAGAGCAAGCTAACAGACCTAACTATCGCTTTCCCTATGTCTGCAGCAACCTCTCCCTTCTCTCACTAAAGCAGGCAGCAAACAGAGTGAGAAAATGGCCGACGCTGCTGCCTTATATAAGGGGGGGCGGGGGTCCAGGAGGGAGTACAGCCTGATTGGCTGCCATGTGTCTGCTGACTGTGATGTAGAGGGTCAAAGTTTAGCCCAATGATGTAGTATGGGGGCGGGTCGAACTCGCTATATGTTCACGTTTCAACGCGAACGCGAACCCACGTTGTTTGCGCACACTAGTTTGGATGCGAACCATTCGAGCCATCTCTAGAGCAGACCCCAGTAACCTTAAATTTATGGGAGTTGAAAAATATGTGAAAAAATGTAAGGGATCCAGTAAGGTAAAGGAGATCTCCAAAGCGGAAGGCAGGTGGATTTATAATTTAAAAACACTTCACCCAGGAGGTATGAATATAGAATTTGATTTAAAATTGTTACATCACCAATGATATATGAGAATTACATTGGTATAGCACTGGGGCTCAATATATATGTGGAACATAAAATGGGGGACAGTGTGATTCTAGAATGCAGGAATGGTATATAATCTACTAGATATAATATAGGGTTGTTTTGCATGGATATATATAGATAAGATGGGCAATTGATACACAACCTGGTAGAGGTATCAGAAATTGGGAATAAGGGGGGAGGGGGTGCACAGAAATGAAGGGGAGGTTTAGGGATTAATTGGGCATTATGTTTACAGTTTGTGAATTGATATTTGATATACAGAACATCTATGAATTGGTATTGTGAATAAATATCTAAAGCAACCACAAGATGGCAGCAACCAAGGATTGTGCAATAGGTCGTCATAACTAGAGTTGAGCCGAAATTTTCGTAATTTCGCATTACTAAAATTACGCATGCGAAATTTGCGATTACGATGCGAAATTACGGTAGCGTAATTGCCATTAAAATCGTAATTGACAATACCGTAAGCGTAATTTTCAACGCGTAATTTCGCGTTTCGTTCATGCTGTAATTTCGCATTAAACGCTTCCGTAATTTCGCGTTAAACCGTAACGCTCCGTATAATATAAAAAAGCCGCCGACTTTAAGGGTTAATAGCAAAGCCCCCTTAAATGCTAAGAGCCTCAAATTTGGAGAATATATTAAGGAGATCAGGAGGAATAGGAGGAAAAATTTTTTTTTCAAAAAGACCTTATAGTTTTTGAGAAAATCGATGTTAAAGTTTCAAAGGAAAAATGTAAACATTTAAAAACCCGACGACTTTAACGGTTAATAGCAAAGCCTGCTTAAAGTTTAGGAACACCAAATTCCCAGGGTATATTAAGGGGATCAGTGGGAATAAGAGGAAAAACATTTTTTTCAAAAAGACCTTATAGTTTTTTAGAAAATCGATTTTTAAGTTTCAAGGGCGAAAATGTCTTTTAAATGCGGAAAATGTCAGGTTTTTTTGCACAGGTAACAATAGTGTATTATTTTCATAGATTCCCCCAAGTGGGAAGAGTTTTACTTACTTCGTTCTGAGTGTGGGAAATATAAAAAAAAAAGACGACGTGGGGTCCCCCCTCCCAGACCTCTTTAACCCCTTGTCCCCCATGCAGGCTGGGATAGCCAGAATGCGGAGCACCGGCCGCGTGGGGCTCCGCACCCTGACTATACCAGCCCGCATGGTCCATGGATTGGGGGGTCTCGGAAGGGGAGGGGCAGCCAAGCTTTCCCCTCCCCCTCCGAGCCCTTGTCCAATCCAAGGACAAGGGGCTCTTCTCCACCTCCGATGGGCGGTGGAGGTGGAGGCCGCGATTTCCTGGGGGGGTTCATGGTGGAATCTGGGAGTCCCCTTTAAAAAGGGGTCCCCCAGATGCCCACCCCCCCTCCCAGGAGAAATGAGTATAGAGGTACTTGTACCCCTTACCCATTTCCTTTAAGAGTTAAAGTAAATAAACACACAGACACTTAGAAAAAGTATTTTAATTGAACAAAAAACATAACCACGAAAAAAGTCCTTTAATATTCTTAATTAACCATTAATACTTACCTGTCCCTTTAAATAAATGATCCCTCGCAATATCCTCGGAAATGTTCTATCAGTTACAATGTAACAACTTTGTTACATTGTAACTACGCCGCACCCGACGTCACTCGCCACCGCCGCCGCGTCTGCGCTGCACGGACCCGACAGAGCTCTGAGCTATAGCTCAGAGCTCTCTAAGCATCTTTGTATTTGGGCTCCAAGGAGCCCCATTGGTCCTTAGCAGACCAATGGGGTTCCTTCTGATTTTAAGGAACCCCATTGGTCTGCTAAGAACCAATGGGGCTCCTTGGAGCCCAAATACAAAGATGCTTAGAGAGCTCTGAGCTATAGCTCAGAGCTCTGTCGGGTCCGTGCAGCACAGACGCGGCGGCGGCGAGTGACGTGGGGTGCGGCGTAGTTACAATGTAACAAAGTTGTTACATTGTAATAACTTTGTTACATTGTAACTGATAGAACATTTCCGAGGATATTGCGAGGGATCATTTATTTAAAGGGACAGGTAAGTATTAATGGTTAATTAAGAATATTAAAGGACTTTTTTCGTGGTTATGTTTTTTGTTCAATTAAAATACTTTTTCTAAGTGTCTGTGTGTTTATTTACTTTAACTCTTAAAGGAAATGGGTAAGGGATACAAGTACCTCTATACTCATTTCTCCTGGGAGGGGGGGGTGGGCATCTGGGGGACCCCTTTTTAAAGGGGACTCCCAGATTCCACCATGAAACCCCCCCCAGGAAATCGCGGCCTCCACCTCCACCGCCCATCGGAGGTGGAGAAGAGCCCCTTGTCCTTGGATTGGACAAGGGCTCGGAGGGGGAGGGGAAAGCTTGGCTGCCCCTCCCCTTCCGAGACCCCCCAATCCATGGACCATGCGGGCTGGTATAGTCAGGGTGCGGAGCCCCACGCGGCCGGTGTTCCGCATTCTGGCTATCCCAGCCTGCATGGGGGACAAGGGGTTAAAGAGGTCTGGGAGGGGGGACCCCACGTCGTTTTTTTTTTATATTTCCCACACTCAGAACGAAGTAAGTAAAACTCTTCCCACTTGGGAGAATCTATGAAAATAATACACTATTGTTACCTGTGCAAAAAAAACTGACATTTTCCGCATTTAAAAGACATTTTCGCCCTTGAAACTTAAAAATCGATTTTCTCAAAAACTATAAGGTCTTTTTGAAAAAAAAAATTTTCCTCTTATTCCCACTGATCCCCTTAATATACCCTGGGAATTTGGTGTTCCTAAACTTTAAGCAGGCTTTGCTATTAACTGTTAAAAATCGGCGGGTTTTTAAATGTTTACATTTTTCCTTTGAAACTTTAACATCAATTTTCTCAAAAACTATAAGGTCTTTTTGAAAAAAATTTTTTTCCTCTTATTCCTCCTGATCTCCTTAATATATTCTCCAAATTTGAGGCTCTTAGCATTTAAGGGGGCTTTGCTATTAACCCTTAAAGTCGGTGGCTACCTAACATTGATACATGCGTCAACTTTTCCGCTTGGGAGCATGGCCATACGCATTAATTTCGTAATACCGACTGTAATGCGAAAATTACGCGAAAATTACGCTTATGCGAAATTTCGCAAAATCCTTCTTCATTACGATTATGTACTTACGGCCATAATCGTAATTACACTAATTACGCGAAATTTCGTGAAATCGTAATTAGGTCATTACGCTCATCTCTAGTCATAACCCAGCAGCATTTTATCGTAATTGTTGACGTTTTATTTTTATTTTATCTTTATATTGTTCTATTTTAAAGAATACATACAATGTTATTATAATATGTAATTACTGATCTTAAAACAGTGGTGTCTGTGATCGCAGTAGTATAAACAGTGCACCCACATATGTGTAGCCAATGAAAGCACGATATAAAAGCACCAATCTCTAATACGGAATCAATAGGCGGAGATAGGATACGCACTATAAATAAAATCTGTTTCACTGATGACATCAGCCCCTGATGAGTATGATTGGACGAAACGTGTAGGGCAGAGCTACATCCAGTGCATCTGATGTCATCACGTACTAGCAACACTGGTGAATTCGAACTAACGGCATAGTGACGGAGTGGAGCGTGGCCATATGGAGGTCGGGGAGACAAATCTGGGATGCCGGTTTCCAACCCAGATGGGACCCAGATACTAGGCCAGATGCCAGGACAGACCCCGCTGTTGGCTCATTGATGTGCATTAGTACAAGACAACATACGTGAGTGCGCATTTGTTGCACAGGTTCTTTTACTTGTCAAAAAGATTTTATGCTATGTCTGGTTTTATATTATTTTATGGATTGGAGTCTTATCCTGATACAGTATTAAAGAGGAGTTGAAGATTTAAAGTGCCAGTTGGGTTATTGAAACATAGATCCACCTGTTGTCTGAGGTGGCAGACAATGACATCTGGTGAGCTCAATAATTTGGGAGTGGGAAGCAAGCTGTGTGTCCACAAGTGCTGCACTGATCACTAATGCACGGGTGTTTGTGGAACTGTTGATACAGAGTCACGCTATGTGGAGTTTTTAGTATTTTCTAGGAGGTATCTAATACAGTGGAGAGCGCGGTTCAGCTTTTGATATCATAATAATAAATTATATTTGCATGTGATGTGATGTTATGTGCAATGTGTATCGCATATGGATTGTAATAAAAATTAATACAGACACATAATTACATTACCTTTATCAAGTTGTTCTCTTAGTTCATCCCAATTGGGATAAAAAGTCTTGGTAACCTTCTCCCACATGAGTTCTTTGCGGGCTCTCTTCTTATCGAATTTGTGTTCAGGATTGTAGAGCTCGGGATAAGCCTGTATTTTAATAATCAAAGTGTCAATATCGTTGCCGATGTGCTTGGCACATGTGTCATAGTGTGGTTTAAAAAGATGCGCTCTTTATAGTAAAGAAACAGGATGCACGTGACGTTGAAGGATGCGCCAGAGGCGTATCTAGAGGGGTGCAGGCATGGCTCATGCCATGGGCACCACAGCACCATGGGCACCAAGCTTG
This sequence comes from Hyperolius riggenbachi, assembly GCF_040937935.1. Taxonomy (NCBI): domain Eukaryota; kingdom Metazoa; phylum Chordata; class Amphibia; order Anura; family Hyperoliidae; genus Hyperolius; species Hyperolius riggenbachi. The sequence continues at coordinate 165,406,003 of NC_090650.1, forward strand.
CTCCTGTGCTGCGCCCCCATGCAAGCCCCTGTTGTGCACCACCATACCTGCCCCCATGCCTCCCTGTCACTAAGTCCTCAGATAAGATTACTTCTGTTAGCTGGGGAGCATGGATACTTAACTTATGTATGTAGGGCGCACTGAGCTTAGTGTTAGAAAAGAGTACAGATAGGGAGCAGAGATATTTCCATAAAAGTAACTTCAGCAGTATCCCAAGCCAAAAAAAACAGGCAACCATAAAACATGTAGGCAAAAAGGATGCTGTGTTTAGAGGGGTGAGGAGCACTAACTGGGAGTGGGGGAGGGGAGGCTTTTTAGTAGGGAAGGTGGCTCTGACTGGGAGAGGGGGGCACAATTTTAGTGTTTGCCATAGGCTTTATTTTACCCAGATATACCCCTGGGGTGTGCCTGCGCATGCACAGTGCACTGCTTCACACTGCTGCCACCAACTTTTTAAAAATATCTGCATCGCCAAAGGCTAACATGACTTCCAGATCAATGCATGTTACCGCGGGAAACAAACGTTAACGTAGTTTTGGATCGGCGTCAGATTGAGAACTTCCGGCGCATCGCGGTTAATATGAATTAACCCATTCACTGTCATTAGGGTAGTGTCAAGCTGCACTAAAAATATGCAGCTCAATGTCCTAGAGAGAAAGGGCCCATAGAGAACCACAATCAGTAGTCTAATATTTGTACTATGGGCCTGCAAGTAGAGATGGCCTGAACATCAAATTTTGGGTTCGCGGACATCAAACTTCCGTAAAAGTTCGAGTTCGCATGAACCGGGCGAGCCTCCATAGACTTCAAGGGAAATTTTAAAACCTATAGGGACTCTTTCTGGCCACAAAAGTGATGGAAAAGTTTACTTTAATAATGATGTTATTGTTAAGAAAAATGAAGTGGTGATGTAAGGGTTATGCCCATGTCACATGTTTAACGCACCACAAACAACAGCAGAGAGTTGTTAATAGTTGACACTCTCAGGACTTAAATTTTAGTCCTCTCGGCTGCAGTCTTTGTGTGGTGGTCACCGTGCTAATGTGTGCACGTTGGCGTGAGTGCAAGCAATGGGGGTTTTACAACCCCTGTGGTCAGGCTGAGGTAGCTCAATGATAGTAAAGTGACTTAGAAAACACTGATTCTGCTGTGTGGCCCAGTGTTGGCCTTGTAGGCTTTATTGAATGATCACCTGAGGTGACCAAAGGTTTTGCCAAAACTTATCCAGCCAATCGATAGAATTTGGTCTATCCACAATGAAGAAACAATCTTATCCTCTTGGGTTTGCCCCCAACACACTTATATAGGTTATTACTTCATGTGATACACAAGCCCCTTCACCACGATATCACAAAGGGTAATTGACACATGTACATGCCTTTTTTCAGTCATGCGGCGTGCAGAGATGCTGTGTGGGGGCTGACTTACAAGTCTTCGGGCAGGCAGGTACCCTCCGAGATCCATGCCTGATTCATTTGAATGAAGGTCAGGTAGTCAACACCTTTTTTGACCTAGGCAACTTCTCTTCTCAGTGACAATCCCTCCTGCTGCACTGAAAGTCCTTTCTGACAGGACACTTGAGGCGAGGCAAAACAGAAGTTCGATGGCAAATTGTGAGAGCTCAGACCACAGGTCAAGCCTACGCACCCAGTAGTCCAGGGGTTCATAGCTCCTCATAGTGTCGATATCCACAGTTAAGGTCAGGTAGTCCACTACCTGGCGGTGGAGGTGTTCTCGGAGTGTGGATCCCAAAGGGCTGTGGCCATGCATCGGACTAAAAAAACTGCACATGTCCAACATCACTATCACATCGGAAGAGCGTCCTGTCCTTGCCAGCATGGCCGTGGGAGGAGGATTGCTGGCACTTTTTTCCATCATGCTGTGACATCACCCTTGAATCCATTGTACAGCATACTTCGCAGGCTGTTGTACAATTTCTGCATCCTTTCCAACTTCTGGTAGTTCGGTATCCTATATGCCACTTTGTGCTTATAGCGAGGGTCTAGTAGAGTTGCCACCCAGTACAGGTTGTTCACCTTGAGCCTTTTTATACCGGGGGCCCACAACAGCCAGGTCAGCATGAAAGATCCCATTTGCATAAGGATGGATGCCGAGCTAGCTATCTCCCATTCCTCTTCCTCACTGATAAAAGACAAAAAAATAGAGAGCGCTTTGTGAAAGATATGTCAATAGGTATATTGTCCTGTCTACATCTGGCCACCTCTGTGAAAGCCTGGTCTGAAGGGGACATATACCTTCTCTGGCTGGTTTCTGCAAACAGACACAATTGAATCAGGTGAGATTTGTATGCAGATTGACATATCTTTTATAGAGCACCCTCTCTTTTTTTGTCTTTTATCTACATAGTGGAATATAGAGCTGCTTATAATGGGACTGCCTGATCATACCTCTAAAGTAGATCTTTCCAAATCCCATACTTTTGCCTGTCTTCCTCACTGATGTCACGGAAGGTCTCCTCCTCCCCCAGCCATGTACAACACCACGGGTACCCGAAAGATGACCAAAAGCCCCCTGGGATGCCTGCTGCGGTGGTGTTTTGCCTCACGGGAAGGGTTTTTAAACCCTCTAACTTCACTCACCACTAACGTTGGGCGAACATCTAAATGTTCGGGTTCGGCCCGAACAGGCCGAACATGGCCGCGATGTTCGGGTGTTCGAGCCGAACTCCGAACATAATGGAAGTCAATAAGGACCCGAACTTTCGTGCTTTGTAAAGCCTCCTTACATGCTACATACCCCAAATTTACAGGGTATGTGCACCTTGGGAGTGGGTACAAGAGGAAAAAAAATTTAGCAAAAAGAGCTTATAGTTTTTGAGAAAATCGATTTTAAAGTTTCAAAGGGAAAACTGTCTTTTAAATGCGGGAAATGTCTGTTTTCTTTGCACAGGTAACATGCTTTTTGTCGGCATGCAGTCATAAATGTAATACAGATGAGAGGTTCCAGGAAAAGGGACCGGTAACGCTAACCCAGCAGCAGCACACGTAATGGAACAGGAGGAGGGCGGCGCAGGAGGAGAAGGCCACGCTTTGAGACACAACAACCCAGGCCTTGCATGAGGACAAGAAGCGTGCGGATAGCAATTGGCTTTTTGTCGGCATGCAGTCATAAATGTAATACAGATGAGAGGTTCAATAAACAGGGACCGGAAACGCTAACCCATCACAGATGTTCATTGTTCATGTTACTTGATTGGGGTCCAGGAGTGTTGCGTAGTCGTTTCCAATCCAGGATTGATTCATTTTCATTTGAGTCAGATGGTCTGCATTTTCTGTGGATATGCCGATCTGTGACGATGCCTCCGGCAGCACTGAAACAGCGTTCCGACATAACGCTGGCTGCCGGGCAAGCCAGCACCTCTATTGCGTACATTGCCAGTTCGTGCCAGGTGTCTAGCTTCGATACCCAATAGTTGAAGGGTGCAGATGGATTGTTCAACACAGCTACGCCATCTGACATGTAGTCCTTGACCATCTTCTCCAGTCGATCGGTGTTGGAGGTTGATCTGCACGCTTGCTGTTCTGTGGGCTGCTGCATGGGTGTCAGAAAATGTTCCCACTTCAAGGACACTGCCGATACCATTCCCTTTTGGGCACTAGCTGCGGCTTGTGTTTGCTGCCCTCCTGGTCGTCCTGGGTTTGCGGAAGTCAGTCTGTCGGCGTACAACTGGCTAGAGGAGGGGGAGGATGTCAATCTCCTCTCTAAAGTCTCCACAAGGGCCTGCTGGTATTCTTCCATTTTGACCTGTCTGACTCTTTCTTCAAGCAGTTTTGGAACATTGTGTTTGTACCGTGGATCCAGAAGGGTATAAACCCAGTAATTGGTGTTGTCCAGAATGCGCACAATGCGTGGGTCGCGTTCAATGCAGTCTAGCATGAATTGAGCCATGTGTGCCAGAGTCCTGCCAGAATCCTCATCATCCTCTTGTGAGTGTTGTGATAGTTGTTGTGATGCATCATAGTCGTCACCTTCTTCCTGATCTGTTTCTGCTGACCATTCGCGCTGAATTGTGGAAGTCCAACGTGCACCGCTCTGGCCCTCGTCAGTGGTGGCATGAAATTCCTGCTCCAACTCCAGCTGTTCCTCCTCCTCTTCTTCGTCATAGCTGCTGGGGCCAGCGTTTCCTAAAGCAGATGGCCTGATGTTGGTATCATCACGCTGATCGTTTTCTCCTTCAGATTCCCCCAGTTGCATCATGACAGCTGTTTCCTTGATTTTCAACATTGACTTCTTCAGTAAACACAGCAGTGGTATGGTAATGCTTACTGAAGAGTTGTCACTGCTCACAAGCAACGTGGATTGCTCAAAATTTTGGAGGACTTGGCAGAGGTCCAACATGTTGGCCCAATCGGATCCACAGAAGCTTGGCAGCTGTCCGGATGCGCCTCGGTACTGCGCCGTCATGTACTGGACCACTGCACTCTTCTGCTCGCAAAAGCGGGCTAGCATGTGCAGCGTAGAATTCCAGCGTGTAGGAACATCACACAGCAAGCGATGGTGGGGGAGATTGAAGCGCTCCTGCATCTTGGCGAGTGCCCCCGAAGCAGTACTGGAATTTCTACAATGTTTGACCACTCGTTGCACCTTCAACAGAAGATTGGCCACGCCTGGGTATGTCCTCAGGAACCGCTGAACTACTAGGTTCATCACGTGCGCCAGGCAAGGGATGTGTGTCAGCTTAGCCAACCTTAAAGCGCGAATGAGATTACTCCCATTATCACACACAACCATGCCCGGTTTCAGGTCCAGCGGTGCCAGCCACCAATCCGTCTGTTCCTTTATTCCCCTCCAAATTTCCTCCCCTGTGTGCTGCTTATCCCCAAGGCACATCAGCTTCAGCAACGCTTGCTGACGTATGCCAACAGCTGTGCTGCACTGCTTCCACGATCCTACTGCTGCTGGGTTAGCATTTCCGGATGAGGTACAGCTTTGAGATGCGTTGGAGGAGAAGGAGTCAGAGAGGTAGGTGCTGCTGTTGTTATCCAGTGGGAGGGACGGCGGTGCAGCTGTTTGCGGCGTGGGCAACACCCGCGCCGTAGCAGGTGAGGAATCACTGCCAGGCTCCACAAGGTTCACCCAGTGCGCGGTAAGGGAGATGTATCGACCCTGGCCGAACGCACTCGTCCAGGTATCAGTGGTGAGGTGAACCTTGCAGGCAACGGCATTCTTCAAGCTTCGGGTTATTTTGCTGACCACGTGCTCATGCAACTCAGGCACTGCAGAGCGCGCAATGTGGTAGTGGCTGGGAACCACGTAACGTGGGATGGCCACTGACATCATGCCCTTGAAGCTGTTTGTCTCCACCACTCGATATGGCAGCATTTCGCAGGCCAGAAGGTTGGCTATGCTGGCTGTTAGTGCCACGGCCCGGGGGTCATTTGCTGGCAATTTCCTCTTGCGCTCAAACATCTCCAAGACAGACAACTGAACCGTAGGGCTGCACACTGAAGGGCTGTTGGTTGTTGTGTTTGATGAAGACTGGGAGACCTCAAGAGCACTATTCCGGAAAGTGACAGTGTCAGCGTCGTCTGATGTTTGTGAATGTTGTTGTGAACCACGCAATGGCTGGGCTACTGCTGCTGCTGAGGAGGGTCTGGTGGTAAATCTGGTGACCCCAAGGGAGGCAGTGTTGCTGGTACCCTGTCCTGGCGCCCACAGAGTGGGATGTTTCGATACCATGTGGCGGGTCATGCTGGTGGTGGAGAGGTTGTTAATATTTTTCCCCCTGCTCAGGCGGGTCTTGCACACCTTGCAAATCACCATGGTACCATCCTCACTGCAGTCTTCAAAGAAAGGCCAGACTTTGGAGCACCTGCCTTGCTGGCGATTTCTGTTTGCGCCTCTTTTGCGTCTCACTTGAACTTCCACGCTTGTGGTGCCTGAAATTTCGCGCCGCCTACCTTGTGGCACAAGGCGAACTCGTGCAGCAGTGGGTTCTTCAACAGACTCATCTGTGCTGCTGCTATGACGGCGATGTTCTCCTTCACATACAAAATCTGGGTCTCTGTCAACATCGTCCATACCCTCCTCCTCTTCCATCTCCTCAAACTCGTCATATGTGATTGTGGGCCGCCGCCGTGGAGTAGAGCTCCCCAGAACAACCTCTGCGCAGCTCACTCCAATGTCGTCTTCCAGATCTTCTCGGCCGACCTCCTGCAATTGAAACCCCTCCTGCCCAACTTGCTCTGGGATTTAGGTTTCAAAGTCCTCGGACTCGCCTTGCATTTCAGTGTGAGGTGCATTTCCCACAGTAAATGGTTGTGAATCCGGGCACAACATTTCTGGCTGTTCCATTGACCTTTGAAAGGTGGAAGTTTGTTGGGCTGGGAATAGCTCCTGCGAATACCCCATTGTGTCCTGAGGAAATTCTTCGGACTGGTTATTTGGCAGTTGTGTGCGTGGTGTCGCTGCCGGTTGTGTCAGCTTTGTGCCCACTGGCTCTTTGTAACTGGCTGAGGACTCGGACCTCGTGCGTGATGTGCTGGTGCTGCTTAACCCACTGCTGGACGCTTGAGAGGTCATCCAATTAATTATCTGGTCCTGTTCTTTTGGATTTGTGAGGGTTGATTTCCTGAACAACATGGGCGGTATTGAGTGGGTTTTCTTCGGTGCTCCACTGTGGCCTGTACGTGAACCGTCAGGAGAAACACCTCTTCCCTTGCCCCTCCCTCTTTCACAGGATTTCTTCTTCATTTCACTTATCCTTAAAGTACACGCTGACTGGCAGCAGTACAATGGCAGTACAGAAATGCTATACAGTGGCGGGTGAGCGGTGTACTACTATTCCCAGCAGCGACACAGAGCACAATGCTATACAGTGGTGGGTGAGTGGTGTACTACTAGCCCCAGCAGCGACACAGAGCACAATGCTATACAGTGGTGGGTGAGCGGTGTACTACTGTTCCCAGCAGCGACACAGAGCACAATGCTATACAGTGGTGGGTGAGCGGTGTACTACTGTTCCCAGCAGCGACACAGAGCACAATGCTATACAGTGGTGGCTGAGAGGTGTACTACTGTTCCCAGCAGAGACACAGAGTGGCAGTAAACACAATGCTATACAGTGGTGACTGAGCGGTGTACTACTGTTCCCAGCAGCGACACAGAGCAGAATGCTATACAGTGGTGTGTGAGCGGTGTACTACTGTTCCCAGCAAAGACACAGAGTGGCAGTAAACACAATGCTATACAGTGGTGGCTGAGCGGTGTACTACTGTTCCCAGCAGCGACACAGAGCACAATGCTATACAGTGGTGGGTGAGCGGTGTACTACTGTCCCCAGCAGAGACACAGAGTGGCAGTAAACACAATGCTATACAGTGGTGGCTGAGCGGTGTACTACTGTTCCCAGCAGCAACACAGAGCACAATGCTATACAGTGGTGGGTGAGCGGTGTACTACTGTTCCCAGCAGAGACACAGAGTGGCAGTAAACACAATGCTATATAGTGTGGGTGAGCGGTGTACTACTGTTCCCAGCAGCAACACAGAGCACAATGCTATACAGTGGTGGGTGAACGGTGTACTACTATTCCCAGCAGCGACACAGAGCACAATGCTATACAGTGGTGGGTGAGCGGTGTACTACTGTTCCCAGCAGCGACACAGAGTGGCAGTAAACACAATGCTATATAGTGTGGGTGAGCGGTGTACTACTGTTCCCAGCAGCAACACAGAGCACAATGCTATATAGTGGTGGGTGAGCGGTGTTCTACTGTTCCCAGCAGAGACACAGAGTGGCAGTAAACACAATGCTATATAGTTTGTAAAAACAAAACAGAGGACACCGAGAGCCCAATAGTGCAATATTGTCTGGTAAGCTCAATATATAAAATAATGTCAAAGGTTCTTATACTCACAAAGGTGGGTTACCATCAGGCAACCACTTGACAGGCAGGTGGGGAGTATTAGTACCTGACCCCACTCAGGTATAAAAGTCGCTCTCTGTAGATAGAAAAATGGGGAAAGAACCCCTCCACCAGGGGTGGACTTAATAGCGCTGTAATATGTACGAACAGAGGCGCCAAGCAGAGTAAAACAATGTTCTAAAAATGATAAAAAGAGGGAAGTCGAGGTGGACTTACCTCCCTCTGGTAGTGGACATATACTCAAATGCAGAGTAAAAATATATATACAATTTATTCACCACTCCATAAAATCGCAACGCGTTTCGCGGTCAACAGTCCCGCTTCATCAGGCAGTATAGGAGCATAAAAAACTGGTTCAGGTCCATAAAGCGTGTGAGCGCCTCTGTGTCAGGCGCTCACACGCTTTATGGACCTGAACCAGTTTTTTATGCTCCTATACTGCCTGATGAAGCGGGACTGTTGACCGCGAAACGCGTTGCGATTTTATGGAGTGGTGAATAAATTGTATATATATTTTTACTCTGCATTTGAGTATATGTCCACTACCAGAGGGAGGTAAGTCCACCTCGACTTCCCTCTTTTTATCATTTTTAGAACATTGTTTTACTCTGCTTGGCGCCTCTGTTCGTACATATTACAGCACAATGCTATATAGTGTGGGTGAGCGGTGTACTACTGTTCCCAGCAGAGACATAGAGTGGCAGTAAACACAATGCTATACAGTGGTGGCTGAGCGGCGTACTACTGTTCCCAGCAGCGACACAGAGCACAATGCTATACAGTGGTGCCTGAGCGGTGTACTACGAGTAGATAAGGAAATCGTTCCAGAGGGCTGCTGGACTACTAGCCAGGCACATCGAAACACTGAAACTATAGAGGGTGCTGCTACACTACTCTTCACGTATGAGCGGTGTACTACTGTTCCCAGCGACACAGAGCACAATGCTATACAGTGGTGGTTGAGCGGTGTACTACAGTTCCCAGCAGAGACACAGAGTGGCAGTAAACACAATGCTTTATAGTGTGGGTGAGCGGTGTACTACTGTTCCCAGCAGCGACACAGAGCACAATGCTATACAGTGGTGGGTGAGCGGTGTACTACTATTCCCAGCAGCGACACAGAGCACAATGCTATACAGTGGTGGGTGAGCGGTGTACTACTGTTCCCAGCAGAGACACAGAGTGGCAGTAAACACAATGCTATACAGTGATGGCTGAGCGGTGTACTACTGTTCCCAGCAGCGACACAGAGCACAATGCTATACAGTGGTGGGTGAGCGGTGTACTAATGTTCCCAGCAGACACAGAGTGGTAGTAAACACAATGCTATACAGTGGTTGCTGAGCGGTGTACTACTGTTCCCAGCAGCGACACCGAGCACTATGCTATACAGTGGTGGGTGAGCGGTGTACTACTGTTCCCAGCAGCGACACAGAGCACAATGCTATACAGTGGTGGGTGAGCGGTGTACCACTGTTCCCAGCAGCAACACAGAGCACAATGCTATACAGTGGTGGGTGAGCGGTGTACTACTAGTCCCAGCAGCGACACAGAGCACAATGCTATACAGTGGTGGGTGAGCGGTGTACTACTATTCCCAGCAGCGACACAGAGCACAATGCTATACAGTGGTGGTTGAGCGGTGTACTACTGTTCCCAGCAGAGACACAGAGTGGCAGTAAACACAATGCTATACAGTGATGGCTGAGCGGTGTACTACTGTTCCCAGCAGCGACACAGAGCACAATGCTATACAGTGGTGGGTGAGCGGTGTACTACTGTTCCCAGCAGAGACACAGAGTGGCAGTAAACACAATGCTATACAGTGATGGCTGAGCGGTGTACTACTGTTCCCAGCAGCGACACAGAGCACAATGCTATACAGTGGTGGGTGAGCGGTGTACTAATGTTCCCAGCAGACACAGAGTGGCAGTAAACACAATGCTATACAGTGGTTGCTGAGCAGTGTACTACTGTTCCCAGCAGCGACACAGAGCACAATGCTATACAGTGGTGGGTGAGCGGTGTACTACTGTTCCCAGCAGAGACACAGAGTGGCAGTAAACACAATGCTATACAGTGATGGCTGAGCGGTGTACTACTGTTCCCAGCAGCGACACAGAGCACAATGCTATACAGTGGTGGGTGAGCGGTGTACTAATGTTCCCAGCAGACACAGAGTGGCAGTAAACACAATGCTATACAGTGGTTTCTGAGCGGTGTACTACTGTTCCCAGCAGCGACACCGAGCACTATGCTATACAGTGGTGGGTGAGCGGTGTACTACTGTTCCCAGCAGCGACACAGAGCACAATGCTATACAGTGGTGGGTGAGCGGTGTACCACTGTTCCCAGCAGCAGCACAGAGCACAATGCTATACAGTGGTGGGTGAGCGGTGTACTACTGTTCCCAGCAGCGACACAGAGCACAATGCTATACAGTGGTGGGTGAGCGGTGTACTACTGTTCCCAGCAGAGACACAGAGTGGCAGTAAACACAATGCTATACAGTGGTGGCTGAGCGGTGTACTACTGTTCCCAGCAGCGACACAGAGCACAATGCTATACAGTGGTGGGTGAGCGGTGTACTACAGTTCCCAGCAGAGACACAGAGTGGCAGTAAACACAATGCTATATAGTGTGGGTGAGCGGTGTACTACTGTTCCCAGCAGTGACACAGAGCACAATGCTATACAGTGGTGGGTGAGCGGTGTACTACTGTTCCCAGCAGAGACACAGAGTGGCAGTAAACACAATGCTATATAGTGTGGGTGAGCGGTGTACTACTGTTCCCAGCAGCGACACAATGACTGGGGGGACCCTGGCTAGCCTGGCTGGAGAGAGAACTACCCTGCCTGCCTACCCAAAGCTAAACCCACAGACAAATGGCGGAGAAATGACGTGAAGCGGGTATTTATTTACCCGAACCACGTGACCCGTTCGGCCAATCACAGCGCTAGCTGAACGTTCGGGGAACGTTCGGCAATGCGCTCTTAGTTCGGCCATAAGGCCGAACAGTTTGGCCGAACACCATCAGGTGTTCGGCCGAACATCACCCGAACAGTGGCGAACACTGTTCGCCCAACACTACTCACCACCGTAGTGGGTAAAATGAATTGCAGCAAAACATGAGGAAAGGTTCAATAATAATATTTATTGAGCTACAATCCTGTTATAATAATCATCTAGGCTTGCAGAATCATAGTTAAATTGTATTTGAGTAATTAGTGAGTACCAATATTCTTACCAAGTATTGTAACATCACCCAGAGAAGGTCGGGGGACCTCAGCGACCTCGGAGGGGAAAATACCTGGCTGGCAACACAAACCGATGGTATGTCTGCTTGTTCTTCAAGAGTCCCAACTCGAAAGTATTTTTCCCTCCTTTATATAGACAGTATTCAATGTCTGCGCAGGCGTAGAACATGTTTCATCCATGCACCTGTGCAGATAAAGGTGCGTGATCACCATGTGCTTGTATCATTGTGCCTGTGCAGACAAGACACGACTGTGTGATCACAACGTGCTTTAGAAGCGTCACAGACTATTTTTGCTTATGTGAGAACTTGCACATCATCTCATATTTTGACTAGTGCATGAAATAGCAACATTCTCATGGTCAATTGGCCATGAGAATGAAAAAAACATGTTTACTAAAATAACTACTAGTGTTGTGACTAGCAGCATTTCATGGTCAGTTTTTGATAGGAATGAACAAATGTGTTATTTTGAATTATAACTACCAGTGTTGTAATGAACTATCATAGAACATTCAATACTAAAAGAACCTAACTGTAAAGATCTGCTAGTGTGTGAGGGACACTAGCAGACAGACAGATGTTCGACGCTCCCAGGCAGGGGAACGTCGTACAACTATAGACAGTGACAGCAGAAGGCAGAACTGACACTGCCATAAAATACAAGAATGGTCAGGCAATCGAGTCGGCAACAGATCAGACAGACAAAGTACAAAATCAGTAGGCAAAATCAGAGTGAGTATTCAGGCTGAGGTCGGCAACAGATCAGATGGCCAAAAGTACAGAATCAGGAGACAGTATCAAGGTAAGTATTCAGGCAGAGGTCAGCAACAGATCATAACAACAAAGTATAAAGGCCTGAGCTAGTGTGAAATCCCTGGGGTCCTGCCGGTTCAAACCACACACGGACTGACTATGGTCTGGAGCCTTCACTAGGTAGTGTTAGCTAGAACAGACAACGAGAGACTGACAGTACAAGGCTAAAGAAGCCTGGGATGACAGGACAGCCATGCCCCCAACCTGCCCAGCGAATCAGGATCCGGAGGTGGCTCCACGCTTCCTGAGGGTATAAGGAGTGCACGCCCTCCCTCCTTCACCAGCTGGTCTGCGCAAGAGCGCCTCCCCGCCAGAGCGCCGCTGATGTCATCAGCGCTTGCACGGCTGAGCGACCCGGAGGTCCTGGATGCGTCACCGGCCTTGCCGGCAAAGGTATGTCTGGTGGAGCTGACATTACCCCTCCCCTGAGGCGTGGTCACCGAACACGCCAAAGCAGGTTTATCTGGGTGAGAAGTATGAAACTCAGAAATTAGTTCATCAGCATGAAAACTAGAAGCAGGAATCCAGGATCTCTCTTCTGGCCCATAACCCTTCCAGTGTACTAAATGTTGTAAGGAGTTTCTGATTTTCCTGGAATCCAGAATGCTCTCCACCTCGTACTCAGGTTCCCCATCAATGATTACAGGGGGAGGAGAAGAGTCAGCATCAGCAGCAGATTTAAGGAGAGAAACATGAAAGGATTTGGTCCCTCTCATGGAGGCCGGAAGAGACACTTTATAAGTTACATTATTAATTCTCTCAGAAATGACATAAGGACCTATATATTTAGGACCAAGTTTAGCCGAAGGTTGGCGTAAACCGATATTTTTGGTTGAAACCCAAACTCGGTCTCCCAGAAAAAACTCCTGATGAGGTGAAGGATGACGATCAGCTTGTACCTTCTGGGAGGCCACCACATTCTTTAAATTCTGTTTTACGGATGCCCTGATAACTTGCATCTTAGTCACCCAATCCTCTATGACTGGAAAAGGTGTGGAAGAAGACGGAACAAAGGAGAACTTGGGAGATCTTCCAAAGACCACTTGAAAGGGGGAAAATCTTGAAGAAGCATTCCGTAAGTTATTATGAGAGAATTCTGCGAAAGGAAGGAATTGCACCCAATCTTCTTGAGAGTCAGACACATAGCATCTAAGAAACTGCTCTAAAGACTGATTGACCCTCTCTGTTTGCCTGTTAGTCTAGGGATGGAACCCTGAGGAGAAAGATAAGGAGATTCCTAGATGACAACAAAAGCTTTTCCAGAACTGGGAGACGAACTGAACCCCTCTATCGGATACTATATTTTCCGGAATCCCATGTAGACGAAAGATGTTTTCGATGAATAGGTCAGCCAATTCTTTGGCAGAAGGCAGTTTTTCCAGTGGTATCAAGTGTGCCATCTTGTTAAACCGATCAACCACAACCCAAATCACAGTCTTTCCCCGGGACGGGGGAAGATCCACTACAAAGTCCATAGAAATATGAGTCCAAGGAGCATTGGGAACAGGTAAAGGCTGCAGGGTACCAGAAAGAGCCTTCCTAGAGGGTTTACTTCGTGCACAGACGGTGAACGCCACAACGAAGTTCTTACAGTCATCCCGAGTAGAGGGCCACCAAAGGTGACGTAGAAGCAACTCCTGAGATCTAGCAACTCCTGGATGACCAGCTAGTTTACTACAATGAAATTGTTGCAAAACCGAAAGGCGTAAATGTAGAGGAACAAACAGTAATTCTGGAGGTTTATCGGGAGGAGCGTCCATTTGAAACTGGGCCAGTGTCTCCAACAGGTCGTGAGACAACTCTGCCACGGAGATGACAATATGATCGGGCAAAATATTGGTGGGAGTAGGAGACAGAGATTCTTCTGTTTCAAAACATTGGGACAAGGCATCAGCTTTCACATTTTTGACACCAGCTTGTACGTAATTATAAATCTAAAACGGGAAAAGAAGAGAGCCCATCGGGCTTGTCGAGGATTCAAACGTTTGGCATTTTCTATGTACTCTAGGTTTTTGTGATCAGTATAAACAGTAATGATATCTTCTGCCCCTTCCAGACAATGCCTCCATTCCTCCAAGGCCATTTTGACTGCCAACAATTCTCTATTACTGATGTCATAATCACGTTCGGCTGGAGAGAATTTCCATGAGAAAAAAATCGCAGGGATGCAACCGTTCAGGCTGACCGGAATATTGAGACAGGACTGCCCCAACTCCTACCTCTGAGGCATCAACCTCGACCACAAAGGGGCGAAGAACGTCTGCATGTTTTAGGATTGGAGCTGAACAGAAGGCCTCTTTAAGGGTAGAAAAGGCTCGAATGGCATCACAGGACCAATTGGCAGGGTCAGCTCCCTTCTTGGTCAGATCAGTTAACGGAGCTACAATGGAAGAGAAATTGCAAATAAACTTGCGATAGTAATTCGCAAACCCCAAGAACCTCTGGAGGGGTTTTAGACCTAGGGGCTGAGGCCATTCCAGTACTGCTGCGACTTTCTTCTGATCCATAGAAAGCCCGGAGTCGGAAATGATATACCCCAGGAAGGGAATCTCTTTGACTTCGAATACACACTTCTCTAGCTTGGCATAGAGCAAATTCTCCCTTAATTTTTGCAGAAAATTTTTTACATGCCGACGATGTTCGTTTAAAGAATTGGAGAAAACAAGAATATCATCTAAATAAACAATGAGGAACCTACCGAGAACATCCCTGAATATTTCATTTACAAAGTCTTGGAAGACTGCGGGAGCGTTGCACAGGCCAAACGGCATAACTAAATACTCGTAGTGGCCATCTTGAGTATTAAAGGCCGTCTTCCACTCATCCCCCTGTCTGATCCTGATTAAATTGTACTCCCCTCGGAGATCTAGCTTCGAGAAAATCTGTGCTCCAGTAACTTGAGCAAACAGATCCTCAATGAGAGGTAGGGGATACCTGTTTTTAATAGTAATGTTATTCAGACCTCTATAATCAATACAAGGTCGAAGACCACCATCTTTTTTCTGTAGAAAGAAAAACCCTGCTCCCGCTGGAGAGTTAGAAGGCCGGATAAAACCCTTCTCTAAATTTTTCTTAATGTACTTTTTCATGGCAGTTTTTTTAGGACCAGACAGGGGGTAGATATGACCCCTAGGAGGCATGGTACCAGGTCGTAACTCAATAGGACAATCGAAGGGTCTATGTTGAGGGAGTTTATCAGCAGAGTGACGTGAGAATACATCAGAATAATCAACATACTGCACAGGCACACCTTCTAGAACCAACTGAACTGAATGGAGAGGCAAGTTTTGCAGGCAATTCTTCTGACAAAAAGGAGACCAGGACGTGATTTGCCCTGACCTCCAATCAAAATGAGGAGAATGCTTTTGCAACCAAGGAAGACCTAAAACAATAGAGCAGGAAGACATTTTGAGAACATAAAACTGCATTTGTTCGACATGAAAGAGACCAATCTGACAAGTGAGTGGTGCAGTCTGGGAAAGAGGCTGCTTATCCTGTAAAGGACAGTCGTCAATTCCCGTCACATACAATTTTTGCTGCATAGGTATTAGAGGAATATTCCATCTCCCTACAAGATCAAGATCGAAAAAAAATTCCAGCTGCACCTGAGTCTATAAAACCTTGTGAGGAGAACTCAGAATCCTTTAACGAGATTCTAATGGGTAGCAGCAATTTATCAAATTTTTGGGGTGTTTGAAGCTCGCCTAGGGGTACACCCCTTAAAGAACCTAGGCGGAGGAGTTTCCCGACTTTTTGGCACAATTCTGCACAACATGCCCTTTCTCCCCACAATAAAACACAAACCCTCCTGCCTCCTTCTTTGTTTCTCAACATCAGACAGTTTGGCATGACCTAACTGCATAGGTTCGTCAGCATGAATAGGATTAGTACTGGGGGTAAAGACAGAACTGCGAGAAAAGGACCGAGACCTGCTCTGGTGGTGATAGCGGATTCTGCGGTCCACCTTTATGGCCAGAGAAATGGCCTCATTTAACGATCTGTGTTCAGGATGACCAATTAATAGTTCTGAGACTTTATTGGACAACCCCATTAAAAACTGGTCGAGCAACGCATACTTCTCCCACCTAGAAGCACTTGCCATTTCCTAAATTCTGCTTCGTAGTCTTCAGCAGTGTTACGTCCCTGACGGAAACTACGGAGTTTAGGCACAGCGGTAGCAGCCGTATCTGGATTATCGTAAATTATTGCCATAGCGTCAAAGAAGTCTTTGACAGATCTAAGGGATTCATGCTGAGGAGGCAGATTATAGGCCCAAGTCTGGGAATCACCCTGTAAAAACGTTTTGATCAGGGTGACTCGCTGAAGCTCAGTGCCTGAGGAAATAGGCCTCATTTCAAAATATGACTGACAGCAATTTTTAAAATTGCCGAAATCACTCCTATGCCCTGAGAATTTCTCGGGTAAGGGCATTTTGGGCTCTACCACCGTTGGCATGGGTGGAGCCCCTTGAACTGACTGTTGGGGTTGTAAAGTGCGGACAACCTGCGACAATCCGTCCAATTGCTGCTGTTGCGCGGCTGCAGTGTTACTCAGATTGACAACAGCCATGGTGAGGTTTTGTACTTGTTTGCAAAGTTCCTCCATGAGTAATTTGGTCTGTTCTAATGTAACGATCTACTAGTGTGTGAGGGACACTAGCAGTTAGACAGATGTTCGATGCTCCCAGGCAGGGGAACGTCATACAACTATAGACAGTGACAGCAGAAGGCAGAACTGACACTGCTATAAAATACAAGAATGGTCAGGCAATCAAGTCGGCAACAGATCAGATAGACAAAGTACAAAATCAGTAGGCAAAATTGGAGTGAGTATTCAGGCTGAGGTCGGCAACAGATCAGATGGCCAAAAGTACAGAATCAGGAGACAGTATCAAGGTAAGTATTCAGGCAGAGGTCGGCAACAGATCAGATTGGCAAAAGTACAGAATCAGGAGACAGTATCAAGGTAAGGCCCTGTTCACACTTGCGGTTGTTTGCCAAACGGACCGGATGACCTGACCGGATCCGGATCGGAACCGTACGGTTCTGATCCGGATCCGATCCGGATCCGGTCAGGTTGCATCAGGTGTCCATCAGGATGCGATCCGGATCCGTTTGGCAAAAGTAACGTTAAAAACAAAAAAAATGTTGGGGTCTGGGAGGTCAGCAGAAGGGGGACCTGTGGAATCAGGCCCTCTGCTGTTTAGCACTCACCTCCACCTGCGACATGCTGCCAACATCTCCGGATCCGGATCCAGCTGTGCTGCTCCACTCCAAAATGCTTGCCCATGTGTCCCCATCCAATATCGCCGCAACAATCCCCATAGGAAGTGGGGTAGAACATCCGGATTTCTCAGCCAGTGTGTTGTGCGCTCTCCGGTTCCCATTGGTTTGTATTGGCCGGATGGTGCAGTCCGGCTCCACCCCGGATACGGCTGCCGGAGGAGCCGGATGAAAAAATAGCGCATGTTGGAACGGAGGCCGGAGTCCGGATCCGGCCCGGATCCGGTCCGGCTCCGGTTCGGCAGAACGGACGCATGTGAACGGACGCATAGGCTTTCAATGCTATGCCGTGCGTCCGTTCCGTCCGTTCTGCAAGCGGTGCGGCTCCAGCACGGCGATTCCGGAGGGCCACCGCAAGTGTGAACCGGGCCTTAGTATTTAGGCAGAGGTCGGCAACAGATAATAACAACAAAGTATAAAGGCCTGAGCTAGTGTGAAATCCCCGGGGTCCTGCCGGTTGAAAGCACACACGGACTGACTATGGTCTGGATCAGGCTTTCTCAACCAGGGTTCCCTGGAACCCCAGGGTTCCTTGAGGACTCTGCAGGGGTTCCTTGGCATATTCCCCCATCGTGGGGGAAGTATAATAGAGAACATTATAATAGGTAGTACTGTAACAAGAAGCACTAAATTGGGGCATCAGGAGATGGTATAATGAGTGGCAGTGTAATGGGGGTAGTGAAATAAACAGCCACACATACTTTTAAAGACCATGCCTCCTGCAAAATAAATGCAGGGGTTCCTCGAGACCAAAAAATTGTTTGCAGGGGTTCCTTGAGATCCAAAAGTTATTTGCAGGGTTCCTCCATGGTAGAAAGGTTGAGAAAGGGTGGTCTGGATCCTTCACTAGGTAGTGTTAGCCAGAACAGACAATGAGAGACTGACAGCACGAGGCTGAAGAAGCCTGGGATGACAGGACAGCCATGCCCCCAACCTGCCCAGCGAATCAGGATCCGGAGGTGGCTCCATGCGTGTCAGCTGACAGCCGAACAGCTGACATGCTTCCTGAGGGTATAAGGAGCGCGACGGTGTCCGCGTGCATGCCCTCCCTCCTTCCCCAGCTGGTCTGCGCAAGAGCGCCTTCCCGCCAGAGCGCCGCTGATGTCATCAGCGCTGGCGCGGCTGGGTGACCCGGAGGTCCTGGATGCGTCGCCGGCCGTGCCGGCAAAGGTATGTCTGGCGGAGCTGACACTAACATATATACCGTGAACAGTAATCTCTTATCAATCAATCAAACAGACATTCATGTCATTTTTGTATCTCATTCGGCCCTTGATTAGTGTTCACGAACCATATAGTGCAAACCTAACCCGAGACCGACGACACAGTCGAAGCGACACATAACAATTCCAAAGGAGTCAAAAGTATCATACAGATACACAGAATTAAGACTGGATGAATTAAGAAGTTCAACACTTTGGTAGCACTTGGAGAATAAGCCATAAAAGTATCCCACCAATGGTGAGAGGTTGCATCTGTAATTGCAGATCTAACTTTCACTAATTCTGAAACAATTGTGGTAGCAATGACATGTTGTGCAAGAGTCTTGTTTAATAAAACAATATAGCATAATATATCTTGTAAATGCTTAAGATTGAAGTCCCAATTAGGCACCTCAGGCATAATTGGTGACCAGAATTTGGTAACTGAGGTCTCTATATCCCCCTGCAAAATGAAAGTTTCAACTTTATTAGTAAAATATAATGAAGCATTAATAAAAGAGTTAGTCATGGTATTTACACCTGCAGATATTTTAGCAGGATGATATATAGTTGGCATTCATTTAGCCTGCAAAGTCAAAGCATCATTGTATTTTACTTCCAGCATTGTGTAATCTATTAGCAAGAGTCTCTATATCAAAACCATTAAGAGTTCCAGTAAGAGAACCGTGGCCACCAAGCAAGGTATCATACCAAGCTCGTTTGACTCGGCCCTCTGGACAAGTCTTTGAAGGAGGAAAAGTTATCTGTGTGTGTAGAACAGTCTTTTGGGTGTGTTGTCCCACCTTTTCAGAGGTGGAAGGAAGTCTCTCATCACTCAATTGATGTAGACATGGGTAATGTGGTCTTTTAGCAGGTTTAAGCGCCTGCCACACAGTTCCAGGAAGAATTAAATTAACAACTGTATAGCAGCCTCCAGCTCAGCACTCCCGGTTGTACTGGTCTTTGTGCGGTTTATCATCATCCATTGGGAAGCAGTTGAATTTATAGGCACTAGCTTAGTACCCAGAGCTCAGGCTCCAACCCCCGAAGTGACCAACAACACGATGCCAAGGAGTCCGAGCATATGACATGCGTGACATTGATCTAAAAGTAAAAACAAGTATAAATCATTCTTGAAAGTAACATTTTTCTTGTGGGCCATGCTCCCTCTGCTCTTTTCCAAACAAAATTATCAATAAAGTTTTTCTTCCCTACAGCAACTACTTCAGCTTTATCTGGAGGACCAGTCGGTCCTTGAAGCCAAATTTTGTCTCCAACATTTACCAAATTTGTGGAACAAAATATCCATTACCCCTTACTGGAGGGCTTCCCTCTCTACAAATAAAGGAATTAGGGTCCCTTTACACTTAATCAGCTGCTGTCAGCTGTAACCAAAATAACAACTGATGTACAGTCCAGCGTCCGTGTCTCCCTATGGCCTCTTTCACACTATACACTGAAAAATGTAAGCCTTTTCACAATGCATTGCCATTGGGGAGAAAAACAAAACAAAACAAAACAAAAAACAAAACTGTATGCGTACTAATGCATACCAACGCATTAAGTGTGAAAGGGCCCTCAGGAGTAGGGATGACCCAGCCTTGGAGAACTCATGGAGAAGCACATGGTCAGTTTGATCAGCTGAGAGATTTATAAGGCTCTGATTTGCTGGTCATGATCATGTGTTAAACCAGGAAGTCATCACAGCAAATCAGAGGCTTACAAATCTATCAGCTGATCAAACTGATCATGTGCTTCTCCATGAGTTCTCCAAGGCTGAGCCATCTCTACTCAGGAGAACCTGAAGTATACGACTCTTTGGCCTGTTTATACACAGTGTCCTCCCCTAAAAACTTTGATCCATCCTAGCTTGTACCACCCCACTGTAATGATCAGTAATGTATCTGATGACCAGAACGAGCTCTATCAGCACAATAGACAGTATTTTATTCAAAGTGTGATCACACGTGATTGGGTGCACAGTGATATACAAAAGCACTCGTACAGGCAAAGTCAGTAACAGATCGGTCAGTCAGAGGTACAGAATCGTCAGGCAAGAATCGGAGTGAGTATTCAGGCAGTGGTCGGCAACAGATCAAATTGGCAAAGGTACAGAATCGTAAAGCTAAATCAGAGCGAGTATTCAGGCAGTAGTCGGCAACAGATCAGATTAGCAGATGTACAGAACCATAAGGCAGAGAGTAATCAGAGATACAGGCAAAAAGGTCATACACAGAAATAATCAAATACAATAGTAATAATAATCCTAAGCTAAGTGCGAATCCCCGGGATCCTGCCGGTTCAAGCACACAAGGATCTGACTAAGGTCCGAGAGCTTTCACTGTGAAGTTTCAGCAACAACAGACAATGAACTACTGACATCCCTGGGTTTAAATACAGACAGGCAATTCCAAACCACCCGCCCAGCGTTGCCTGACCAATCAGCAGCAGGAGCCGCGGTGATGTCAGACGTGGATGCGGCGGCCGCGCCGCTTCCCGCTGCAGAGGTAACCAAACTACTCCTAACATTACCCCCCTTGAGGCGTGGCCTCCGGACACGCCCCTCATGGCCGGCGCTACCATAGAGGCAAAGGAGGCAGCTTCCCCAGGGCCCGAGAGCTTGTAGGGGCCCCCAGTTGCTACAAGAGGAAAAAAAATTCAAATCGACCTTATCGTTTTTGAGAAAATCGATTTTAAAGTTTCAAAGGAAAAAAATACACATTTAAAAACCAGCCGACTTTAATTGTTAATAGCAAATCCACCTTAAATTCTAGAAACCCTAAATTTGCAGGATATGTCAAGGAGATCATTGGGAATAAGAGGAAAAAACAATTTTTCAAAAAGACCTTATAGTTTTTGAGAAAATCGATTTTAAAGTTCGAAGGAAAAAAGTATACTTTTAAATGCGGTAAATGTCACTTTTAGTACCTAACGGTAATGTAATTTTACATGTATCAAAAGAAAGAGCAATACATTTCCTGACGAGGTTTCCAGGGGGTCCATACGCAGCCGCAGCGCTTTGGCCAGGGATCATTATACAGCCGCAATATGGCTGTATGAAGATGCCTGGCATTTTTTTCCTATTTTCCCCAATTTTTTTTTTTTTTATGTTTAGAGTGTGGTCATTTTTTTTTTAAATTATGTGGGGTCCCCCCTCCTGAAACGTATTAACCCCTTGTCTCCCATGCAGGCTGGGGTAGCCAGAATGTGGAGCTCCGACCAATTGGAGCTTCAAACCCTGACTATACCAGCTGCAAAAAAGGTCGCTTAATGCCAATTTTTGCTCCGGGGTATCTGTTGGGGGGAGCCCCCCAGGTTTATTTTTCCCTGGGGCCCCATTGTTGCTTAAACCGGCCCTGATGCCCCTGATGAACTTTCGGGATGTGATGAGTGAAATTGTTGTTTTAATTCCTCAGCATGAAGATGATGAGCTGGGACCCATGACCTCTCCTCAGGACCATGACCTCTCCAGTGAACCAGATACTGTACTGAATTCCGCACCTTGCGAGAATCCAGGATCTCCTCAACTTCACATTCGGGCTCCCCATCAATGACCACGGGGGGGGGGGGGGGGGGGGGAGAGGAGTCCGCATACACAGCAGGCTTCAGCAAAGAAACGTGAAAGGATTTTAAGCCCCTCATAGTAGCTGGCAGAGCAACTCTATATGCTACCTCATTATTTTTCAGTATTAGGATATGGACCAATATATTTAGGCCCCAACTTTGCTGCAGGTTGTCTCAAAGTGATATGATGTGTGGGGACCCATACCATATCTCCTGGAGCAAAATCCCACTCAGGCGAACGCTTCCTATCGGCATGTCTTTTTTGTACCTCAAAAGCTTTTTCCAGATTGACTTTTACCAGAGACCAAATTCTTTTACAAGAGTCCTGCCACCCTTCCAAAACAAGGAAGAGAGAATTAGTCACAGGCAATGGAGAACACTTTGGTGACCTCCCCATGACCACTTGAAATGGAAAAAAGCCTGAGGAAGTGTTCCTAAGGTTGTTATGGGCAAATTCCGCAAAAGAAAGGAATTTCACCCACTCATGCTGAGAATCAGCTACGTATCAACAGAGAAATTGCTCCAGAGATTGGTTCATCCTCTCTGTTTGGCCATTCGTCTGAGGATGATATCCTGAGGAAAATGACAAGGTCAAGCCCAATTGTTGACAAAAACCTTGCCAGAATTTTGAGACAAATTGCACTCCCCTGTCTGAAACTATGTTCTCTGGTATTCCATGCAATCGAAAGATGTGGGTGATAAAAAGATCCGCTAGTTCTTGGACAGAAGAGAGTTTCTTAAGAGGTACAAATGAACCATTTTACTAAAACGGTCTACCACCACCCATATCACGGTTTTCCCTTCAGAGGCAGGGAGTTCCCCCACAAAATCCATGGAAATGTGAGTCCATGGTTCTGTGGGCACAAGTAAAGCCTGCAGTGTCCCTGCAGGAGCCTGCCTGGATGGTTTGCTCCGTGCACAGACTGTACAAGATATCACAAACTCTTTACAATCATTTTTAAATGACGGCCACCACACACAACAGGACAATAACTCTTCTGCTCTGGCTATGCCAGGATGTCCTGCACTTTTATGGCTGTGAAACATTTGCATGACTTGAAGGCGCAGATGTAACGGGACAAACAGGACACCATCTGGCTTCCCCCTTGGAGTATCTCTCTGATAAGGCTGCAGAGTGGATGCCAGATCCTCCATGGGTTCCGTAGCGGCCACCACAACATTCTCAGGCAAAATATTTACAGGAGATGAGGGCTGATCTGTCTCTGGCTCAAAGCAACGGGACAATGCGTCTGCTTTATCCTCCCTGGTGGTTAATTTTTTTTGCCAAATTGGCAAAAATCCTTTTTTTTTTATTTTTTTTTTTGTTTCATGTAAAGCTACCAGAGTGGTAGCTACATGAAACACCACTAGAGGGTGCATGTGTCCCTCTAGTGCGATCGTCGCTGGCCTCTATAGCAAACAGGGGAACGCGTATATAACGCGTTCCCCTGTTTGGCTTCTCCTGTCGCCATGGCGACGATCGGGATGACGTCATGGACGTCAGCCGACGTCCTGACGTCAGCCACCTCCGATCCAGCCCATAGCGCTGCCCGGAACTCATTGGTCCGGGCAGCGCAGGGCTCTGGCGGGGGCCCTCTTTCGCCGCTGCGTGCGGCCGATCGCCGCAGAGCGGCGGCGATCAAGCTGTGCGCGCGGCTAGCAAAGTGCTAGCTGCGCGCACAGCACTTTACAGCATAAAAATCGCCCCACCAGGGGCTGAGATCTCCCCCTGCGCGGCAAAGCCCGAGCTCAGCTCGGGCTTACCGCCAGGGAGGTTAATGCTTTTATTACCAGGCTTGTACGTTAAAAGAGTGCCCAACGAGCTTGTCTTGGATTGAGCCTCTTTACCCCTTCAATATACTCCAAATTCTTATGATCAGTGTATACCGTGATCACATGCTCCGCCCCCTCCAACCAATGACGCCACTCTTCAAAAGCCATTTTGATGGCCAACAATTCCCTGTTGCCAATGTCGTAATTATTTTCTGCTGGTGAGAATTTGCGAGAAAAGAAGGCACATGGATGCAATCGTCCCTGAAGCCCTGAGTGTTGAGACAGAACAGCCTCCACTCCTATCTCAGAAGCATCCACCTCCACAATGAACGGACGTGTCACATCCACATGTTGCAGAATAGGAGCAGAACAAAAAAGTGTCTTCAGCTGAGAGAATGCTGCACAGGCTTTTTCAGACCAATTGTAGGTATCCGCACCTTTTTTGGTCAGATTAGTAAGAGGGGCGACCACTGAGGAGAACCCCTTAATACATTTTCTGTAATAGTTTGCAAAACCTAAAAATCTTTGGAGTGCCTTCAAGCCAGAGGGTTGAGGCCACTCCAACACGGCAGAGACTTTCTTGGGGTCCATAGACAGACCGTTGGTGGAAATGATGTACCCCAAAAATGATACTCCTGAAACCTCAAACAAGCATTTTTCAAGCTTTGCATATAGACAATTCTGTCTAAGTTTATGCAACACAAACTTAACATGTTCCCTGTGATCCTTGAGATTTTTAGAAAAAAAATCAAAATGTCGTCCAAATATATTACAACAAAACGTCCCAGTACCTCCCTGAAGATCTCATTGACGAACTCCTGAAACACTTCAGGAGCATTACACAACCCGAAGGGCATAACCAAATATTCATAATGCCCATCGGGTGTGTTGAAGGCCGTTTTCCACTCATCCCCCTGTCTGATACGTATCAAATTGTATGCCCCTCTCAGGTCTAGCTTGGAGAACAGTCGGGCCCCAGATACTTGTCAAAACAGATAGTGATTCTGGATGGTGATTTTGTTCAAAGCTCTATAATTGATACAAGGACGGAGTCCCCCGTCCTTCTTTTGAACAAAAATGAATCCTTCCCCTGCCGGTGATTTAGAAGGACGGATGAAACATTTCTCGAGATTCTCTTTAATATGATTTTTCATGGCTACCTGTTCTGGACCTGAGAGGTTATACAGATGACCCCTGGGCGGCATGGTACCGGGCCTTAAATCTATAGGACAATCAAATTCTCTGTCAAGAGGAAGTTTATCGGCGGAACGTGGGCAAAAAACATCTGAGTAAACGGCATACTGGGGAGAAACACCCTCAACATGGACCTCAGTAGAACACAGGGTAATTTTCTCCAAACATTGTTTTTGACAATCTGGGGACCAAGCCAGCAATTGCCCCGTGTTCCAATCAATTTGAGTAGAATGTTTCTGTAACCAGGGGAGCCCAAGGACTATAGTGAAGAAGGACATGCTCAACACGTAAAATTGTATTTCCTCCCTATGCAGAACCCCAACACGGCAGGTGAGGAGAGGGGTCTGCGAGAGAAGTTGCTTGTTCTGTAGGGGAGAGTCATCGATGGCGGTTACATAGATCTGCCTTTCCATGGAAAGGATGGGAATATTCCACTTAGAAGCTAGATCTAGATCAATAACGTTTGCTGCAGAGCCTGAATCGATAAAGGCCTGAGTACAGTAAACTTGATTTTCCCACGTAATTGAACAGGGTAATAATATCTTGGCATTCTTTGGAAGTAAAACAGGTTCGCCTAGGGTAGTACCTCTCACTACACCTAGGCGGAGATGTTTTCCGACTTCTTACTACAATTTTGGACAAGATGACCTTTCTCCCCACAGTATAAGCAAAGTCCCTCTTTCCTTCTCCTAGTTTTCTCAGTCGCTGATAGTTTGGAGTGGCCTATTTGCATAGGTTCATCAGAACTAGCCGTGACCGAGGGGGCGGAAGGAAAGACTTTGGGAGAAGAACGTGATCTGCCCTGCTTATGGTATCGGATGCTGCGATTGATCTTGATAGCTAATGTGATAGCCTCATCTACTGATTTAGGTTCTGAGTGGCTAATCATGACATCTGACACTGACTCTGACAATCCTGTGAGAAAACGATCCAACAAAGCGAAATGTTCCCACCTGGAAGAGACTGCCCACTTCCTAAATTCTGAAGCATAATCATCCACAGTACTATTACCCTGACGGAGATTATTCAACTTTCTATCTGCAGTGGCAGCAATGTCGGGGTCATAAATGACTGACATGGCCTTAAAAAATGCCTGCACAGACGACAAAGCCTCGTGACCGTCAGGCAGATTATAGGCCCAGGTTTGAGGATCCCCGTGTAATAAAGTTTTAATTACAGTAACCCTCTGTAATTCAGTGCCTGACGAAAGGGGTCTTGTCTCAAAATAAGACATACACCTGTTTTTGAAATTTCTAAAATCTGATCTAAGATCTGAAAATCTCTCTGGGAGCGCCATCTTAGGTTCAACTACACGAGAGGGAGGCAATGATGATGCAGATCCCTGCAAGTTGCGTACAGCATCAGACAGGAGATTTAACTGAGCTTGTTTTGAGGTGACAGTATTATTTAACTGCTCGACAGCTGTAGTTAAGGCCTGAACCTGCTGACATAGAATCAGAATCAATCAGAATCAGAATCAATTTATTTTCGCCAAGTAAGTTCGCACCTACAAGGAATTTGTCTTGGCAGTTGCTTAACAAACACAAACAAAAACAATACAAGGACAGACAGTGTGAATATTACAGGTTAAGGACATTGATAAGTATAGTGGCAGTAAGCAATGTGAGAATTATTCATGTTTAGTTCTGTGCTGATTACTTTCAATCCTAGCAGCTCTAACGTGGTTCAGCATTAAGTATGGCTACCGCTTGAGGAAAAAAGCTGTTCCTGTGTCTAGAGGTTTTGGTAGCGATTGACCGGAATCTTACTTCTGAAGGCATGCGCTGGAAGATGGAGTGAGCTGGGTCAGAGGGGTCAGAGGCAATTTTGGTTGCTCTCTTTCTGCACCTGCTAGCGTAAAGATCCTGCAGGGAATGTAAGCTACAGCCAATTATCCTATCCGCTGATCGGATGATGCGCTGCAGCCTCCCCTTTTCTAATGCTGAGCAGGAGCCGAACCATACAGTCATAGATGATGTTATGGTGTATTCGATGATTGCAGTGTAGAACTGCACCATTAGATTTTGAGGTAGGCCAAACTTTTTCAGCTGCCGTAGATGGTACATTCTCTGTTGTGCTTTCTTGACAATAGTGGCAGTGTTGTTGTCCCATTTTAAGTCGTTTGAGATCGTGGACCCAAGAAACTTGAATGACTCTACTTGGGGGCCTCCATAATGATATTGGTCTATTGTTATGTAATGATCAGTGATGTATCTGATGATCAGAACAAGCTCTATCAGCACAATAGTCAGTATTTTATTCAAAGTGTGATCACATGTGATTGGGTGCACAGTAATATACAAAAGCACTGGAGAGTGATAGCCCTGAATGACAGGGGCTATCACTCACAAAGAGTGGTCGTACAGGCAGAGTCAGTAACAGATCAGTCAGTCAGAGGTACAGAATCGTCAGGCAAGAATCGGAGTGAGTATTCAGGCAGTGGTCGGCAACAGATCAGATTGGCAAAGGTACAGAATCGTAAAGCTAAATCAGAGTGAGTATTCAGGCAGTAGTCGGCAACAGATCAGATTGGCAGAAGTACAGAATCGTAAGGCAGAGAGTAATCAGAGGTACAGGCAAAAGGTCACACAGAAATAATCAAATACAAGAGTAATAATAATCCTAAGAAAAGTGTGAATCCCTGGGGTCCTACCGGTTCAAGCACACAAGGATCTGACTAAGGTCTGAGAGCTTTTACTGCGAAGTTTCAGCAACAACAGACAATGAACTACTGACATCCCTGGGTTTAAATACAGACAGGCAATTCCAAACCACCCGACCAGCGAGACCCATTGAACTCATGTTAGCTGACCGAAAGGTCCGCTGACCCGCCTCCTCAGCGCATAAAGGTCCTGCCGCTTAGCGCGCGCGCGTGCTGACCTGCGCTGATGCAATGCGGAGAGACCTGTTCTGCCGGGAGGAGCGAGATATGCTCGTGAGGATGCGGCAGGAGCCGCAGTGACGTCAGACACGGAAGCATCGGCCGCGCCGCTTCCCGCTGCAGAGGTAACCAAACTGCTCCTAACACCCACCAGCTAGATTCTGGTTTAAACAAAATCTGTTATCTTCACAGTTTGTTTGTATCATTCTAAACTAGAATATGCATACATTCTAGCATCTTTAACAGAGGTATTCTTAAAAAATATAATACACTCTATATCAGTACCAAACTTCATACATCAAAACCAAACTTCATACAATTCATTAGAAACAACTCAATTCACACTTCATCATCAACACATTCTGCCACTTCATGTCATTCAGCTAGTGTAAGGCCCTTCAGAGTACCTGCTCACAAATCAGCTCCAATGCCCCAATCTATCACCACACGCTTCACCCTATGTGGCGCGTCCCCGCTTGAACAGGAGGTGAGGAAGTAACACCTACCTGACTTCGGTTACACCCAGGCCTTAAGTGTGCAAAGTATTGGAGCTGAATGCAGGGTGAGCAGATAAACCTCCAGGCCAAACAAGACACACAGAATATATCGAGTCCAGAACAGTCCAGGGTCATACACGTGAGATCAGATATGCAAGGTACAGAGCAGTAGGCAATAAGCAGAGTCTAATAACAATTCGAGTCAGGGCAGGCGGCAGGCAAATAACAGAGTCCAGTAACAATCCGAGTCTAAGCAGGCGGCAGGCAATAACAGAGTCCAGTAACAATCCGAGTCTAGGCAGGCGGCAGGCAAGAGTGGTCGAGGTACAGGCAAAGGTCAAAATCCAGGAATCCAATGACACAGAAGTATAACAGCACCCAGGCAACTAGCAAAAGCTAACGCTATCACGGGCAATGACAGGAAGCACTCAGCAGGCTTATATTCTACATGCAACCAATCAGTGGCCGGCCACATGCACCCAACAGCCAATCACACACAGGCATTAATCAGCTGACAGTGAGGTCAGCTGAAACAGATGACCACAACAAGCCAACTGACCCACCCAATACTGAGCAGCAAACCTTTCTGACAGTATTAGTCATAGCACAGTGGTCAAGCTCACCACCTCTGATGTGGGAGACCAGGGTTCAATCCCAGGCAGGGTCAGAAATTATTATTTCATATTTAAATAAAACCCCTGCTAAGTGTCAGCTGACTACCTCAGTCGTCGCCTCAGACCATACTGCGGCCGAGAGGAGCGGATCCTTACAGCTAGTCAGTACAACATTCAACCCAAGAGAAACCAGGCATTTCTCTGCCAGACAAACAAATCTCATTTAGTAACTAGTGACCTTAGCCCGTTTAAAAACAAGCTAGACCTTTCAATGCGCATATGTGTGCCTGCCGTGCGCACGCACCCGCCGTGCACGCGCCCTCATACGCCGCCGCGCACATGTCTGGCTCCTCTGGCCCCATCCTCCCTCAGCTCTCCTCAGTGTCTCTGCGTCCCTCCCTGCACATGCGTAGCACAAAAAAACAAAACAAAAAACAACACTCTGACACAGGGACATAACAAACGCAGAGACACAGGCATATTATATAAAGAGGTTGTGTTTGTCAGTCTAACTATGCAATATTTTCATGCTACATTGCCACTTCACATACAATTTTATTTCTTTCACACAGTCTCATCTAATCTAGCTTTTAGCTCAACAGGTAAAACATTTCACTCCTGCACAATTATAGCTAGAAAACAAGGGAACCAGGGGAAAAATTGCTGGCACAGATATTACCCTGACATCAACAGACTAATCACATTTAACCCTGTAAACAAAATGTGAGCATTTGCAAGGGTTTTGAAATTCTAGCAAAACCCAAAATAATCAGCCATATTCTTTGCTGGTCTATAATTGCCTAATCATCATTCATTTTATTTCAACACTGACTTCAGTAACAAGCTTAAATAAACAGTAGCAAACAAAAGAGTATAGGGAGCGCTGAGCTGGTGTAAAAATATATATCAATTTATTACTGAAAATTGGCCTATAGACATACAAAAACAGACAAACATATACCCTCCCATAAAAACTAGATCTGGGACAAGCAATATACTCAGGCAGCTGCATGGAGCCGGAGTGCACTCCTATATAGTCCAAAAAACATGCATGCAAAAATTGTGTATATTTTTCTTCAGGCCCACAGTAAACTTGTATCCAGAACAACCAGACTGGGTCACCGGTCAGCAGTGCAATCAACCCGTGTGTGCATCTATAGGGATACACGCCTCTGCATATGTGATGCATACGCTTCTCATTACTGACACATGGAACAGTGTCAAACCTCGGCCCCCACCAGTAGAGCGGGCTCACACTCACGTCACCTTCTATTGTATGCAGCAACCACAAGATAACCTTAGCCGGACATTCAGTATCTCACCACACCATTGCGACGGCCATCATAGGGACATCCTGCACCGTTTTCGGGCTGTTTAACAAGCTGCGTTGGCGGAGCTGGGGGGAGGAAGAGAAGCGGAGGCAAGGGTGATGAAAGCCGGGACACACTTCCGGGTATCGCAGCGTGTCACGTGACGCGTTTCGTCACGACCCACGTGACTTCTTCAGACGTGACGTAGGCTCGGGATGTTAGTCCTTTTATGTCTTCAGAATCAGAATCAGAATCAGAATCTTTTATTTCGCCAAGCACGACTGGGCCGTGCCCGGAATTGGGTTTGGAAAGTACAGGGCTAGGTGAGAACAAGCAGACATAACGATACATATATGTAAGCAGACAGACAATATAAAGGGTACAGTTACAGCATTTGAACACATTTGAACACGTATATATGAAGTGTGCAGCCATACGGTCAGGCTGGGTGCTACTAGGCACCACTTGTCGTGGTAGGATGAGGAGGGATCTAAGAGTTCAGATAGTTCACGGCTGAGGGGAAGAAACTGTTCCTGTGTCTTGTGGTCCTGGTGTAGATGGATCGGAATCTCCGGCCTAGGGGGAGCTTATTAAAGAAGCGGAAACCTGGGTGGGACAGGTCATTAGCGATTTTTTGAGCTCTGGAGCGCAGTCTAGAGTTGAAGATCTGGGCGAGAGAGGGGAGTGGTTTCCCGATGATTCTCTCCGCTGATCTGATGACCCTCTGCAGTTTGTGTCTGTCGCTGGCGGAGGATCCAGCATACCAGACCAGGATGGAGGAGCAAAGGACAGATTCAATTGTGGCAGTGTAGAAGCTCGACAGAAGCTCGTGGGCCATACCGAACTTCTTTAGTTGGCGTAGGAAAAATAGCCTCTGCTGGGCTTTTTTCTGGGTTGAGGTAGTGGTTTTCCACGTCAGGTCCTTAGAGATTGTTGTGCCAAGGAGGCGTGCACAGGGGACGTTCTCAACTGCCGTGCCGTCAATGCTGATCGGGGGTGGGGTGGTGGCGCGTTTCCTAAAATCGACAATCATCTCAACCGTTTTTGTAGTGTTCAGGACCAGCCCGTTCTCCCTACACCAATGGCAAATTCTGTCAATCTGGTGGCGATACTCCTGCTCATCATTTCCAGAGATGAGGCCAACGATGGTGGTGTCGTCAGCGAACTTGAGGACTTTGACGGAGTCTGCGGTGGACCTGCAATTGTTAGTGTATAGGGAGAATAGGAACGGCGACAGTACGCAACCTTGGGGGGCCCCTGTATTGGTGGTCCTTGGTTGGGAGATGATAGTGTCCAGCTTGACGGCTTGGGATCTATTACTTAGGAAGTCCGTGATCCAGAGGCAGAGGGTGGGGTGGACTCCGAGGGCAGCAAGATTTTCTTGAAGTATTAGGGGGCTGATGGTGTTAAACGCCGAGCTAAAGTCGAGTAGAAGGATCCTGGCGTATGAGTCAGGTCTGTCCAGGTGTTCATTTACAAGCTCCAGGCAGATATTTATGGCGTCGTCAGTAGACCTGTTTGCTCTATATGCAAACTGAAACGGGTCCAGCAGGGATTCGGTCGATTTCTTGAGGAAAGGCAAAACCAAGCTTTCAAAGGCTTTCATGATGACCGAGGTGAGAGCCACCGGCCTGAAATTGTTGAGGTCTGAGACGCCCTGTTTTTTGGGGACCGGGATGATTGTGGACCTCTTGAAGCAAGCAGGGACCCTGCCTTCCTGGATGGACTTGGTGAAGATGGATGAGAGAATGGGAGCAAGCTGCTGTGCGCAGGTTTTCAGACAGGCTGGTGACACTCCATCTGGGCCTGAGACTTTCCTTGCATTAATCCTTGACAGGTGTTTCCTGACGTCATCCTCATACACCTCAAGGGGGGTGGGCTTGGATGTGGGGGTTCTAAGTCAGAGGAGGTGGCCGGAGGCTCTGGGGACCTTGCTGGATTCTCAAATCTGCAATAGAACTCACTGAGGTTCTCAGCGAGCTCGGTGCTGGGAGTTGCATGCTGCGGAGGGGGCTTGTAGTTCGTGGCAGCCTTGAGCCCCTTCCAGACAGTTCGTGTGTCTCTTGAGGAGAGGTTCTGTTCCAGTTTTACCGCGTAGTTCTTTTTGGCGGCCCTCAGTTCCTTGTTTAGGGTGTTTTTTGCCCTCCTATACTCCTCCTGGTTGCCAGACTTGAACGCCAGTTCCTTGCTTCTGCGCAGATGCCTAAGTTTATTAGAGAACCAGGGTTTGTCATTCGGGTAGTGTTTGTGGATTTTTGTTGGTACACACTGCTCCTCACAAAAGCTGATGTACGAGGATACAACGTCTGCCCACTCATCCAAGTT
Source organism: Hyperolius riggenbachi (assembly GCF_040937935.1). NCBI lineage: Eukaryota > Metazoa > Chordata > Amphibia > Anura > Hyperoliidae > Hyperolius > Hyperolius riggenbachi. Next base: position 165,438,605 of record NC_090650.1, read on the forward strand.
CGGTGTTTCCAGAGCCTTCCAGTTCGTGCAGTCGAAGCAGGCTTGAAGTTGTTGTTTAGCCTCCTCCGACCAGACTTTGCTGGATCTTAGGACTGGTTTTGCAGTTTCCAGGCGTCTCCTGTAGGTGGGTATCAGGTGAATGATGCAGTGGTCCGATAAGCCAAGTGCAGCTCGCGGGGTTGCCTTGTAGGCATCTTTCAGGACCGTATAGCAGTGGTCCAGAGTATTGGCGTTCCTGGTGGGGCAGGTGACGTGCTGGTGGTAGCGCGGAAGTTCATGGCGTAGGTTGGCCTTGTTGAAGTCCCCTAAGATAATGAATAGCGAGTCCGGAAGGGTCGACTCCCACTGCGTGATGGTGTCGCTGAGCACGCTCAGGGCCGTTTTGACATCAGCGTCAGGAGGAATGTACACCCCAACAAAGACATAGGAGGAAAATTCCCTGGGTGAGTATACGGGTCTGCAGTTGACCAGAAGGAGTTCCAGATCAGGGGAGCATCTCTTGGCCAGAACAGAGGTGTTGGGGCACCAGGCAGAGCTGATGTAGAAGCAGATGCCACCCCCTTTTCTTTTCCCTGAGAGCGCGCTGTCGCGGTTTGCCCGGATGATGCTGAAGCCATGGAGATGTAGGGCACTGTCGGGGATGTTGTCGTGCAGCCATGATTCTGTGAAGCAGAGGACTGGGGTGTTGCTGCGTAGTTCCCTCTTGTTGCTGAGGAGTCGCAGTTCGTCCAACTTGTTTGGGAGAGAGCAGACATTTGCCAGGAGGACAGCGGGGATGGCTGATCGCAGTCCTTTCCTTCTCAGTCTCGCATGGGCTCCGGCACGACAGCCTCTCCGTCGCTGACCCCAGCGGGGCCCTGACCCAGGGGCAGTGATTTTTTGGACGTGGCTCCAGACAGAGTCAAACAGGAGTCTGTCCTCTGGGTGCAGGGCTGTGCTAGGCTCCCATTTTAGGAGCTGTGATCTGGTGTAGGTGGTGCGTGTGAGTTGAGGGGGCATGGGAGGCATGGGTGTAGAGTCGACTCGCGGTCGCTGCGGTCCCATTCGATACTTGTTCAGCCAGTAGTCGTGCACCACGGTCCCTCCTGTGAGCTGCACAGAAACATCCGACCCTTGTGTGATGCTGTACGAACCATCACACGTGCAATGCAATACAGTCCATCACACGGCAGTGCAATACGGTCCATCACATGGCAGTGCAATACAGTCCATCACGAATGCAGTGCAATACAGTCCCTCGCTGGTGCAGTGCAATACGGTAAAACACTAGTGCGATGTAATCCGGGCCGTCCCTAGTGCGGTGCAATACGGACCATCCCTGGTGCGGTGCAATACGGGCCATCCCTGGTGCGGTGCAATACAGGCCATCCCTGGTGCGGTGCAATACGGTCCATCCCCAGTGCAGTGCAATACAGACCGTCACCAGTGCAGTGCAATACAGACCGTCACCAGTGCAGTGCAATACATATACATATGATGTCTCGGCAGATCCTATGCAAATTTAAAAAGAACAGTCTGTTTGCTGCCATCTACTGGCCAATACAAATGAATGCACCCAAATGAGATCAGCACAGGAAGACTTCTCAAAGTATATTCATATACCTATGGTGTCCGCTTTTCCAACAGGACTTACAAAAAGGATTTTATATTCAAGTCCTTATTGAGGCCTCCTGGGAATAAACTACCACATTTATAGATCCACATGGACTCTTTTCTTAGCAGTTGTGTGTCATAATCTCCATGTCGTGGGCTGCTATTCAGTTTATAGATGCCCAAAAAATAGCAGCCCAGACACATCAGAATTATGAGTGGTCCTGAAATGTAGCGCAAGTAGATTTAGTTTCTTTTTGTCAATAGTAGTACTTCTGATATTAGAGATATGTTCTCCAATCCTTGTGTTCAAAGGTCTGTAAGTCTTCCCAATGTAAATTAAATTGCATGGGCATCTAATCTGGTAAATAACACGTGTAGTATTACATGAAATATAATCATTTACCCAAAATGTTTTTGAACCATCAAAATTGCAAAACTGACTGCCTTTGTTTACATATCTACACATCACAATCCAGACACTTATGCATTCCTTTTCTGGACATTTTACTCACGGGAGGACCCCTCCACCCAAATTCTCTTCTGACCAAAAGGTCATTCAAATTATTACTTCTCTTAGCGGCCATATGAGGATAATCACCTACTATTTTAGCCATAATTGGATCTCGTCTAAGGAGATGCCAATGTCTTTGCAAGACATCTTTGATATCCATGAAGTGGGCACTATATGGGGTCACAATACGTGGGACACTACTAGTTGAACATCTATTTCCAGAATGGAGTGAAGGTGTACCCGATAATTGCTCCGCTTTTTTTAGGAGATCCCCTCTATTTCTAGCAAGGGCCCTTTTATAGGCAGTGATAATAATCCTGTTTGGGTACCCCCTTGTCCGCAGCCTAGCCCTCAATTCACCCGCCTCTCTTTCAAAATCAATTATATTACTACAGTTTCTGCGTAATCGCAGGAACTGACCAGTGGGCACAGCCCCTTTTTTGGGCGGGCAAATGAGAGCTCTGTGCGGACAAGAGGGTATTCCCCGCCGTGGGTTTCCTATATGTGCAAGTCACCAAGGAAGGCCCCACTTTCTTAATTAACAAGTCAAGGAAGGAAATCTCCCTGACATCATATGTATATGTCAGGAAAATATTTCTGTCATTTGAATTGAGCTCCGTGACAAATGCATTTAACTCGAGGTCATTGCCTTTCCAGAGCAAAAGCACGTCGTCCACATAGCGTATCCAGAGGGCGACGTTCTCCGCATACCCACGCGTGCACCTCACAACCTCCTGCTCTCAATAACTCAGGTGAAGGCACGCGTAGGACGGGGAGCACGTCGCCCCCATGGTGACGCCCCTCTTTTGTCTATATATTGATCCTCCGAATTCAAAAAAGTTGTTCTCCAGAATCAATTTCATAGAGTCCAAAACAAACTCAGCATGCGACTCATGGCCCCTATAATAATTGGTTAAATAATATTCAAGCGCCTCCAGACCCTTTGAATTTGGAATAGAGGTAAAGAGGGACTCTACATCTAGTCCCACAAGTAGCCAGTCCTCTTCGATGCACACACCCTCGACGCCAGCCAGCACATCCCTGGTATCCATAACAAAGGAGGGTAAACCGGTGACAATATCTTTGATTTTTAAATCAACATAAGTGGCCAGCTTTTCCAGGGGCCCATTATTGCCTGAAACAATTGGACGACCTGGGGGATTCATTAGATGTTTATGGGTTTTTGGTAATATAAAATCCTTTTTGTAAGTCCTGTTGGAAAAGCGGACACCATAGGTATATGAATATACTTTGAGAAGTCTTCCTATGCTGATCTCATTTGGGTGCATTCATTTGTATTGGCCAGTAGATGGCAGCAAACAGACTGTTCTTTTTAAATTTGCATAGGATCTGCCCAGGCTATGGGCGGTTCTTGAAGGCATAAAAGGACTAACATTCCGAGCCTACGTCACGTCTGAAGAAGTCACGTGGGTCGTGACGAAACGCGTCACGTGACACGCTGCGATACTCGGAAGTGTGTCCCGGCTTTCATCACCCATGCCTCCGCTTCTCTTCCTCCCCCCAGCCCCGCCGACGCAGCTTGTTAAACAGCCCGAAAACGGTGCAGGATGTCCCTATGATGGCCGTCGCAATGGTGTGGTGAGATACTGAATGTTCGGCTAAGGTTATCTTGCGGTTGCTGCATACCATAGAAGGTGACGTGAGTGTGAGCCCACTCTACTGGTGGGGGCCGAGGTTTGACACTGTTCCATGTGTTAGTAATGAGAAGCGTATGCATCACATATGCAGAGGCGTGTATCCCTATAGATGCACACACGGGTTGATTGCACTGCTGACCGGTGACCCAGTCTGGTTGTTCTGGATACAAGTTTACTGTGGGCCTGAAGAAAAATATACACAATTTTTGCATGCATGTTTTTTGGACTATATAGGAGTGCACTCCGGCTCCATGCAGCTGCCTGAGTATATTGCTTGTCCCAGATCTAGTTTTTATGGGAGGGTATTATTATTATTATTATTATTATTTATTTATTTATAAAGCGCCAACATATTCCGTGGCGCTGTACAATGTAAGAAAACAAACAAGGGATACATAATGATACAGACAATGATATACATAGAAATATGAACACTGATACAAGATACAGCACTGCTGATTACAATTTGATTTAACAGGATGACTAAAATGTATAAATTTCTAACAGTGTGCAAGCAATTGAATTAATAACATTCCATGACACAAAAGGGTGAGAGCCCTGCCCTTGCGAGCTTACAATCTGAAGGAATGGGGTGGAAACAAGAGGTGGGGGAAGTATACAGTATATGTACAGGCAGTGCGTAATTAGGTTATTTAGTGGGTGCATGGCCTAAGCTAGAGAATATGCTTGTCGGAAAAGGTGGGTTTTGAGGGAGCGTTTAAAGATTTCAAAGGTGGGAGAGTGGCGGATGTGTTGTGGAAGGGCATTCCAGAGGAGGGGTGAGGCACGTGAGAAGTCTTGTACACGTGAATGTGAGGAGGTAATTGTAGAAGAGGATAGAAGAAGCTCGTGTGCAGATCTGAGATTGCGGTTGGGTTGGTATCTGGAGACTAGTGAGGAGATGTACAGGGGAGAGAGATTGTGGAGAGCTTTGTAGGTTATGGTTATAGGTAGAAAAAAAACAACGTTTTGTAAGAAATAATACCTTTTAATGGCTAACTAATAGAGTTAAATGATGCAAGCTTTCTGGGATCTAGTCCCCTTCCTCAGGCATATTTCCAGATGTAAGCTGAAGTAAAACACTGATGCAGATAAATGGTAAACACGAAGATGACAGTTGTGTTGGTTACTGTTTATCCGTTAGGTGTCAGGTGATCAGCAGGCTGGAGCCAGTGAGTTAGTGCAACCATACATGAAATCCAGCAGGTTTCTGAAGATCATGAAGCCAAATCAATCATGTTACATAAGGTGTCATGAATCCTGTTCCACAATTTAAACCTTCTGTTAATGTCTTGAACATTTTCATAAATTTGTACTCAGAAACTTTTCTTGATTGATCATTTTTGAAGTTACCCTTAAGAACAAGTACTTTTAGATCTTGCATGCTGTGTCCTGGTTCACAGAAGTGTTGGCCCACTGGTGTGTCCATTTTACCCTCATTAATTTTAAAGCGGTGATGGTTCATTCTTGTGCGCAGTTTTTGTCCTGTTTCTCCTATATAGATTCCTCTTGAGGGGCATTTCATGCAGCGTATCATGTATACAACATTGGATGACTCGCAGGAAAATTGGTCTTGTATTTGATATTTCTGTGAGTTTGGTATTTGTATTTGGCTTGTGCTCAAGATATAAGGGCAGGTCTCACACCTTGTGTTATTGCAGGGTAATGTGCCTGGAGTATCTGGTGTAGATAATGCACTTCTGATAATCATTTGTCTCAAATTGGGAGGTTGTCTGAAAGCAAGCAGTGGTAAATCAGGAAAAACATCCTTCAGGCGTTTGTCTTTATGGAGTATTGGTTGTAGGGCTTTTGATATCTTCCTCAGTGTCTTTAATTTTGGGTTGTAGGTTACCACAATTGGCATTCTGTTGTTTTCAGTCTTTGGGGTGTACTTCAACAGTTCCTCTCTTGATTTTAAAGTTGCTCTGTGTATTTGATCATCAACGATTTGTGGATGATATCCCTGATCTATGAATATTTTACGTAGTGACATAAGTTGTCTGTCTCTGTCCTCTGAATTAGAACATATTCGGTTATACCTCAGAGTCTGGCTGTAAACAATAGATTTTTTGGTGTGTTCCGGGTGGAAACTCTTCCATTTTAGGTAAATATGCCGGTCAGTTGGTTTACGGTATATGGATGTTTGTAAAATTCTATCTTGTATATAAATTGTGGTATCCAGGAAACTGACATGGGAGGTTGAAAAGCTGAGCGTTAACTTGATGTTCTTGTGGTACTCTGAGAAGTTTTTGTGGAATCTGATTAATTCTTCCTGTGATGCTGTCCAGATTAATAGGATATCGTCTATTTATAGATATCATCTATCTATAGGTTATGGTTAAGAGTTTGAACTGAATCCTCTCATTAATTGGTAGCCAGTGAAGAGCTTGACAGAGAGGGTCAGCAGAGGAAGAGCGAGAGGAGAGATGAATGAGTCGAGCAGCAGAGTTCAGTACAGAATTGAGCGGTGATAGTCGGTTAGTTGGAAGTCCACCAAGCAATATATTGCAATAGTCCAATCGAGATATAATAAGAGCATGTACTAACATTTTGGTTGTGTCATGGGAGAGAAAAGGTCGGATACGTGCTATGTTTTTCAGTTGGAAATGGCAGGAGCTGGTTAGGGAGTTAATGTGAGGAGTAAATGAGAGAGAAGAATCAAATATTACCCCCAGGCACCGTGCTTTGGGAACTGATGTTATAGACGTGTTGTTAACATTTATTGTAATATCAGGCAAAGGGGTGGACAGGGATGGTGGAAAGACTATTAGTTCAGTTTTATTCATATTGAGTTTTAAGAAGCGAGAGGACATGAAAGAGGAGATAGCGGACAGGCAGTCGGGAACCCGTGTGAGGAGGGAGTTAAGGTCTGGGGCCGAGAGGTACAGCTGTGTATCGTCTGCATATAGGTGGTATTGGAAACCGAATGAGCTGATTAAGTTACCAAGACCGTGCATGTAGATGGAGAAGAGGAGGGGACCGAGGACAGAGCCTTGAGGTACCCCTACAGACAGAGGATGTGAAGAGGAGGCCTGATCTGAATAGGAAACAGTGAAAGACCTTCCAGACAGGTAGGAAGATATCCAGGAGAGAGAGAGGTCCTTTATTCCTATAGATGAAAGGATCTGTAGGAGTAGAGTGTGGTCGACAGTGTCGAATGCTGATGACAGATCTAGAAGGATGAGTATGGAATAAAAGCCTTTGGATTTAGCTGTGAGGAGATCATTAGCTACTTTGGTGAGTGCTGTTTCTGTGGAGTGGTTTGGCCGGAAGCCAGATTGGAACTGATCGAGCAAGGAATTTGCAGATAAATACTGACTTAGTTCAGCATGGATGTGGCGTTCAAGTAATTTAGATGCAAATGGAAGAAGTGACACTGGGCGGTAGTTAGCAAGTTCGGTGGGGTCTAGAGATGGTTTTTTAAGTAGTGGTGTTACAACAGCCCTCTTGAGTGAGGATGGAAAAATTCCGGAGGAGAGGGATAGGTTAAACAGCGATGTTAGGGCAGGGATGAGGGATGTGGATAGCTGTGGAATGAGATGTGATGGGATAGGATCCAAAGAACAGGTGGTTAGATGGGATTTGGAGATAAGGGAAGAGAGTGAATGTTCAGAGAGTGGAGAGAAACTGGAAAGAGAGCAGTCAACAAGAGGAGTGGAGATGGAGTTTGATGTCTGCGTGGAAAACACACTACGGATTTTTGCAATTTTATCTGTAAAGTATGTTGCAAATTCTTCAGCTGATAAGCATGAAGAAGGAGGAGGAGGGGGTGGACGGAGAAGGGAGTTGAAAGTACTGAACAGGCGCTTTGGATTGTGCAAGTGGGAGGATATGAGGGAGGAGAAGTATGATTGTTTTGCAGAAGAGAGAGCGGTTTTAAACTTGTTCACCTCTTTTTTGTAAGTAATGAAATCCTCATTAGTATTAGTTTTTCTCCAACGGCGTTCAGCTACCCTAGAGCACCCCTTTAGCTGTTTAGTAGCTTTGGTCAGCCAGGGTTGGCGACTGACACGGTGCGGGCGGACATTGGTGAGGGTATATGTTTGTCTGTTTTTTGTATGTCTATAGGGCAATTTTCAGTAATACATTTATATATACAGTGGTGTGAAAAACTATTTGCCCCCTTCCTGATTTCTTATTCTTTTGCATGTTTGTCACACTTAAATGTTTCTGCTCATCAAAAACCGTTAACTATTATTCAAAGATAACATAATTGAACACAAAATGCAGTTTTTAATGATGATTTTTATTATTTAGTGAGAAAAAAAACTCAAAACCTACATGGCCCTGTGTGAAAAAGAAATTGCCCCCTGAACCTAATAATTGGTTGGGCCACCCTTAGCAGCAATAACTGCAATCAAGCATTTGCGATACCTTGCAACGAGTCTTTTACAGCGCTCTGGAGGAATTTTGGCCCACTCATCTTTGCAGAATTGTTGTAATTCAGCTTTATTTGAGGGTTTTCTAGCATGACCCACCTTCTTAAGGTCATGCCACAACATCTCAATAGGATTCAGGTCAGGACTTTGACTAGGCCTCTCCAATGTCTCCATTTTGTTTTTCTTCAGCCATTCAGAGGTGAATTTGCTGGTGTGTTTTGGGTCATTTTCTGAATGACCGGCAAACAGATGGCCGGACATTCTCCTTCAGGATTTTTTGGCAGACAGTAGAATTCATGGTTCCATCTATCACAACATGCCTTCCAGGTCCTGAAGCAGCAAAACAACCCCAGACCATCACACTACCAGCACCATATTTTACTGTTGGTATGATGTTCTTCTGCTGAAATGCTGTGTTACTTCTATGACAGATGTAACGGGACACGCACCTTCCAAAAAGTTCAACTTTTGTCTCGTCGGTCCGCAAGGTATTTTCCCAAAAGTCTTGCCAATCATTGAGATGGTTTTTTTTTAGCAAAATTGAGACAAGCCTTAATGCTCTTTTTGCTTAAAAGTGGTTTGCGCCTTGGATAGCTTCCATGCAGGCCATTTTTGTCCAGTCTCTTTCTTATGGTGGAGTCGTGAACACTGACCTTAATTGAGGCAAGTGAGGCCTGCAGTTCTTTAGCTGTTGTCCTGGGGTCTTTTGTGGCCTCTCGGATGAGTTTTCTCTGCGCTCTTGGGGTAATTTTGGTCGGCCGGCCACTCCTGGGAAGGTTCATCACTGTTCCATGTGTTTGCCATTTGTGGATAATGGCTCTCACTGTGGTTTGCTGGAGTCCCAAAACTTTAGAAATGGCTTTATAACCTTTACCAGACTGATATATTTCAATTACAGTACTTTTGTTCTCATTTGTTCCTGAATTTCTTTGGATCTTGGCATGATGTCTAGCGTTTGAGGTGCTTTTGGTCTACTTCTCTGTGTCAGATAGCTCCTATTTAAGTGATTTCTTGATTGAAACAGGTGTGGCAGTAATCAGGCCTGGGGGTGACTACAGAAATTGAACTCAGGTGTAATAAACCACCTTTAAGTTATTTTTTAACAAGGGGGGGGGGGGGCAATCACTTTTTCACACAGCACCATGTAGATTTGGAGTTTTTTTTTCTCACTAAATAATAAAAAACATCATTTAAAAATGCATTTTGTGTTCAATTATGTTATCTTTGACTAATAGTTAATGGTTTTTAATGAGCAGAAACATTTAAGTGTGACAAACATGCAAAAGAATAAGAAGTCAGGAAGGGGGCAAACAGTTTTTCACACCACTGTATTTTTACACCAGCTCAGCGCTCCCTATACTCTTTTGTTTGCTATTATCATATTTATGGGTGAGACAAGACTATTTGGGTCGATATCCCATACCTCTCCATTTATTCTATTAAATAAACAGTACCCTCACAGTGCTGCACCAAACAAGACACACACACACACACACACAAGAAAGTTGCGTTACTATTTCTCACCTCTTTAACCTTTTATTTTATCAAACAAGATGCATATTCCATGAAGTAAGAGTGAAAGGTTAATGTTTTTTTACAGTATGTACCCCTGAATGAAAAATAATGTTTGCCAAGCGCCCCCAACTGAGGAGAGCAGCATCTCAAAAACTCACTGGCTCACACACATTCCTTCGGAGCACTCAACATTTGTGTACAAATTTTTTTTTCAAACATTCCTCTATGCATTCAGTTAAACAAAACCTGACATATGAATACACAATTAATGAGGACTCACTATAACGGATTCATCATATAACGCATTCACTAGAAACAACAAAGTTAACCCACCTGTCTTGTCCAGATTATATTACCATTTCAACTCTGCCAGTGCAGTCGGGTACTGTCACTTTAAGGAATTTGCTTTACAAGTTTAAACACAGCACTCCAAGTTTCTGTGGAGAATATACTCCGAAATCTACGCAACAAAGACACAGACTGTGTTAAAAAAAAACTTAGTAGGAAGAGCTGAGATTCATGGTCAGGTCCTTTGTTTCCCATCCCTGTTTTAGCATCAAGGGTATTGGATTTTCTTTAACAGGGACCCCCTCTAGAGTCTTATCTACATCTAGTGAGAACTACATCACCCGCTTTAACAAGGACCCTCTCTAGAGCCTTATCCACATCTAGAGAAAACAACAACATCACCCGCTTTATCAGGGATCCCCCCTAGAGTCTTATCTACATCTAGAGCAAAAGATAACATCACTCGCTTTAACAGGGATCTCCCCCTAGAGTCTTATCTACATCTAGAGGAAACCATAACATCACCCGCTTTAACAGAGACCCCCTCTAAGTACATTAACAGCATTAAAAGGTTCTGCCCTAAGGCATCTGCATCACCTGACTTAACAGGGACCTCCTCTAGAGTTTTCACTACATCTAGGGGTTCAGCATCTCCTAATTTACTCTCCCATGACTCTGCAAGCCCACAGCACAAATTTGCCTCTGCCAAAATATTGTAGGGGCTCTCGTTCCAGCCGGGAACCTCTACTTCTTCTTTGCTTTTTTGATCCTTTCTTTTAAACATCTTAAAACAATACATTTTGAAATTGAGACACAGACTGTGAAATCACAAGATATACTACTCAGTTATAAATATCAACACTCTTCTATCAGTGCTGCTCGGATACCCCTTTTCAAAATCGATTCAGATCCGGATACCCCTCTATCCGATCCGGGTCGCATATCTGAATCAAAAATTTTCCAATCCAAATCCGGGATATCCGACCCCAGTATCCGACCGGATTCGGATATCCGGATTGAAACCCAGAAGTGGCCTTTAAATTGCTTTAAAAACTTTTTTACGGGTCAATGAGGCATGTAGCATCATTATTTTTGAAAGGGGAACACTAATTGATGATGTGGGGACTTAAACTCCCCCCCCCCCCAAAAAAAAAGTGCAAAGGGCCAAGTGCAAAGTGCCAAGTGCAAAGGGACAAGTGCCAAATGCAAAGGGCCAAGTGCAAAGGGCCAAGTGCAAAGGGCTAAGTGCCAAATGCAAAGGGCCAAGTGCCAAATGCAAAGGGCCAAGTGCCAAATGCAAAGTGCAAAGGGCCAAGTGCCAAGTGCAAAGGGCCAAGTGCAAAGGGCCAAGGGTCAAGTGCCAAATGCAAAGTGCCAAGTGCAAAGGGCCAAGTGCCAAATGCAAAGGGCCAAGTGCCAAATGCAAATGGCCAAGTGCAAAGTGCCATGTGCCATGTGCAAAGTGCCAAGTGCCAACACGTGCAAACACATGCAAAAATGTGCAAACACGTGCAAACACGTGCAAAGTGCAAAAATGTGCAAAGTGCAAAAATGTGCAAACACGTGCGAACATGCGCAAAGTGCAAAAATTTACTTTGATCGTGTTTGCACTTTGCATGTGTTTGCACGTGTTTGCACTTTGCACGTGTTTGCACGTGCTTGCACTTTGCACGTGTTTGTACATGCAAAGCACTTTGCACGTGTTTGCACTTTGCACGTGTTTGCTCTCTGCACGTGTTTGCACGTGTTTGCATGTGTTTGCACTTTGCATGTGTTTGCACGTGTTTTCACTTTGCATGTGTTTGCACGTGTTTTCACTTTGCACGTGGCACTTTGCACTTTGCACGTGTTTGCACGTGGCAGGCAGCAGCTGGCCTGGTGTGGGCACAACACACACACAAAGCAGCAGCACTGCAGCACACATTCTAAATGTCACAATTATGACATCAATCAAGCAAATTAATGATTTAACTATACTGTAGTGATAATGAAGGGGTTAATCACTGAACAGCTTAGGTTTATAACTGTGTACAGCCCTTTGTAGGGCAGCAGCATTGGAGCAGGAGCATGTCTCTCAGGAAGCATTCAGAAGCCAGGACAATCTGTCTCATCATGGCAGCCCTCCTTATTATACAAGGGGGGGCTGGCCAGTGTTCTTTTCTGTGATTGGGTGCCAGGGCTTAGGCTGGGAGGCCTCTGATTGGCTCAATGAGGTCAGGTGGGGATGGCCAGGGTTCCCCTCTGTGATTGGTTGCTGGTACTTCTGCAGGGAGCCCTCTGATTGGCTCCCATGATGTCCTGGACCTCATACAGTATTTCAATGGTCCAGATATCCGCGGATATCCGCACTATCAATGGATATCCGCATAGGCCAGCCAACTATCCGCAGATAGCTATCCGGATACTGGAACAGCTAAAAAGTTTGGATATCTGGGACTACCTGGATATCCGGAATCCTGATGAGCAGCACTGTCTCCTATCACCTCAGGCAAATCTCGTGAGGAGTAGCTCACAAGGCCTTGTGTACTGCTACTTGACCAGTTGTTTCTCTCACCTTTCAGTAGGCACTAGGGCCATCTCCTCTCACTCCTCCACTCCCCGTCTCTAAGGTTCTCCCAGTAGCCCGTGCAATAGGGCTGCTTTCACTGAGATCCCAAAGAGCATTTAAGGAAGCTTTGGCCTGGTATCACAGTCCTAGTTTCGGCTTCAAGTGGTTCACTCACAGTACACGCTAACTGTAGACCAGGGTTCCGGGGCCAATAACCAAGCGCTCACACCAATGGACACGCTCAGCCTACCCAGGGACACAGCCTGAATCTACCTATCAAGTTTACATTTTTTGGCAATCTGCCAAGTGGGTGGGGTTTTAACCAGAGGTGACTCTTGGCAAACTGCAAACTATTAACTAAACAATATTGAAATACCACAGTCAGTTCTCAAGATATTCAACTTTGAAACAAACTTTTGGCAAAATGCCAAAAGGTGCAAATAAGACTAACCATTATATCCCTGTTGGAATTTTTGCGATAACTATAACCATTACAGAGATATTCACATTTGAACCCTTTTCTGACTTTTCTTAAATTTTGAGCTCCCAGTGCAAAGGGTACCTCCAAGTGAAATATCAAGGCAATTCAAGAGGTTCAAAGTGATTTTTAAAAGAAAGGACTGCTCACAGCGCCAATTTTTGTTTTGCCTCACGGGAAGGGTTTTTAAACCCTCTAACTTCGCTCACCACCGTAGTGGGTAAAATTAATTGCAGCAAAACATGAGGAAAGGTTCAATAATAATATTTATTGAGCTACAATCCTGTTATAATAATCATCTAGACTTGCAGAATCATAGTTAAATTGTATTTGAGTACTTAGTGAGTACCAATATTCTTACCAAGTATTGTAACATCACCCAGAGAAGATCGGGGGACCTCAGCGACCTCGGAGGGGAAAATACCTGGCTGGCAACACAAACCGACGGCATATCTGCTTGTTCTTCAAGAGTCCCAACTTGAAAGTATTTTTCCCTCCTTTATATAGACAGAATTCAATGTCTGCGCAGGCGTAGAACATGTTTCATCCATGCACCTGGGCAGATAAGGGTGCGTGATCACCATGTGCTTGTATCATTGCGCCTGTGCAGACAAGACACATGACTGCGTGATCACAACGTGCGTTAGAAGTGTCACAGACTATTTTTGCTTATGTGAGAACTTGCACATCATCTCATATTTTGACTAGTGCATGAGATAGGTCAGTTGGCCAGTTGGCCACTGGCCAGTTGGCCATGAGAATGAAAAAACATGTTTATTAAAATAACTACTAGTGTTGTGACTAGCAGCATTTCATGGTCAGTTTTCGATGGGAATGAACAAATGTGTTATTTTGAATTATAACTGCCAGTGCTGTAATGAACTATCATAGAACATCCAATACTAAAAGAAGCTAACATATATACCGTGAACAGTCATCTCTTATCAATCAATCAAACAGACATTCATGTCACTTTTGTATCTCAGGTGGTTGTTCTTCCACCTCCTCCTCAAAGCCACCTTCCTACTCTGACTCCTCCCTCTGCTTTGCCGCAGGTACAGCAGGTGTAGACGACAAGTCTGGTTGTGGTGTTGGTGATGGTGCCTTCAGCTCTTCCTCTTTCTGGTCACGCTCCTCTATGGCCTGATTCAGCAGTCTTTGCAGGGCACGCTCCAGGAAGAAAGCATATGGGATTAGGTCGCTGATAATGCCGTCACTGCGACTCACCAGGTTTGTCACCTCCTTAAAAGGACGCAAGAGCCTGCAGGCATTGCACATGAGCCTCTATTAACGCGGCAAAAAAATCTTCAAATCCCCACTGCCTGTGTTAGATCCGTGCTCAAACAGGTACTCATTGGTGGCTTTTTCTTGTTAGAGCATGCAGTCGAACATCAACAGCATTGAATTACAGCGAGTCAGGCTGTCACAAATCAAGAGCCTTTCTGGCAGGTTCTTTTGCCGCTGAATCTCTGAAAAGCACTTGTATGGACACCTCAAATGGCCACACACCTTCCTGGACTGCTGGGGGACCTGTAATCCAGGATACTTACACACAAAGCATTGTATGATAAGATTCAACACGTGCCATGCAGGGCATATGTTGTAACTTGCCCAAATTCAATGCCGCCAACAGATGCTTCCATTGTCACACACCACTTTGCCGATCTCCAGTTGGTGCGGGGTCAGCCGCTGACCCACCTGTTTGTTCAGAGCAGCCAGGAGTGCTGGTCCGGTGTGACTCTCGACTTGCAGGAAAGTCATGCCCTGGACGGCGTGACACCATCTTACCTGGGAGGTGGAAGCCCTGGGTACCTGGGGGGTGCAGTTGCTATAGATAAAGCCGCAGCAGCAGAAGAGGACTCAGCCGAGGAGGATAGTGAAGAGGATGTAGGAGGAGAAGAGGAGGTGGCAGCAGGCCTGCCTGCAAGTCATGGTGGTGTCACAAACTCTGCTGCACAGCCACGTATTCCATGCTTGGCAGTCATCAACAGGTTTACCCGGTGCGCAGTGTTCAGGATATACCTGCCCTGACCGTGCTTTGCCGACCAGGCATCAGTGGTCAGATGGACCCTTGCCCCAACACTGTGTGCCAGAGATGTCATGACTTATCTTTCCACTTAGCGGTACAGGTTGGGGATTCCCTTTTTGGATAGGAAGTTCCTGCCTGATCCCTTCCACTGCAGTGTCCCAATCACAATTTTTAAAGGCCACAGAGTCCACCAGCTTATATGGTCAAAAGCTGGAAGGCCAACAGTTTCAACAAGCCAGCTGTCAGATGCCGGGCAAAAGGGTGACTTTGAGACACTGGGCTTGAGTCACAAAGCCGTGCTAACCTACTTAGCACCTCTGGGCGTGATAAGCAGGGTGCTAAATAGGTTAGCACCGTTTTGTGAATCACATCACGCGCAAAGTCCCGCGCACAAAACTTTGCGCACGCAAAACGTCACACCGCGATGCGACTTTAACGTCTCATCCGATGCGCCTATAAGGTCGTATGAGGTGTGACTTTAACGTCGCACCCTATGCGACCTTATAGGCGCATCGGATGCGACGTTAAAGTCGCATTGCGGTGTGACGTTTTGCGTGCGAGTTGATTTTATCACGCCTAAACTGAGTTTAGACGTGAAGGGGGGTTTTCACAAGCGTGCTAACAGTTAGCACTGCTTTGTGAATCAAGCCCATTGGTTTCTTCTGCTCAAAAACTTCCTTGACAGACACCTGACTGTGGGCAGATGAGCAGGAACTGCTCAAGGTGAGAGGCGGCGGAGTGGAGGGTGGTTGAGAGGGGGCAAGGGCAGCAGATGTTGACGTGGCTGAAGATGCTGGACCAGGAGGAGGAGGAGGGTGGCTTTGAGTTTGTGTGCTGCTTTTATTCATGGGTGCATCCCATTGGTGTTTGTGTTTTGATATTATGTGTCTTCACAAAGCAGTTGTCCCTAGGTGGGTGTTGTTCTTCCCATGACTCTGTTTCCTTTGGCAGAGGTTGCATATGGCAATGATGTTATCTGCGGCAGACACACACAAAAAAATGCCACCCTGGTGAGCTTTGGAATGATGGCATTCTGATGGTGGCAACAGTAGGTGTTGAAGGGCATGTTGGCTGGCTGACCCCAGGTGCCGATACATGCTGTCTGACAGTGCCACTAGCTCCTTTTGATGATCTCCCCCTGCTAGTTACAACAACTTGTCTCCTCCTCCTCTCTGTCTCCCTATCTTAACCTTTCTTCATCTATTCTTGCGGACACCAACGTGACCTCCAGGAACACATTGTTACCATCATCAACTGCTTCACTTGTATCAGACACCTCCAAAAAACGCACCAACAACGGGTACTACATCATCACCATCACCCTCACACCTTACGTCCATGTGTGTATTGATGCCTGACTGAGACATATCAGGTGGTGTAACATCCTTATTGCCTTCATCTTCTGCCTATAATGGTTGTGCATCACTAAATTCATCACATTAATGTGTGAATAACTCCTCTCACATATGAAGTGGAGTGGCTGTGGTGCAAGTGGTGGTTTTGGCTGCCGGGTGAGTGCTAAGTTGTTGTGGGGTGCCTGAGTCAGAGCAGGAGTAGAATGGTGCGTCAAGGAGGTTCCATGCAGAAGCTGTAGAAGATGGGGTGTGCTGTGTAAGTCAGTCAACTATGTCCTCTGAATTTTGTGTCTTGATGGTACGTGCCCTCTGAACACTGGGCATTCTTCCAAAGCCACATGAAATCACAACAGCATGACCTCAAGGACCCCTGCAGGGTGGCCTGCCTCTGCCATTTTTATTTATTTGGGGTACTATGCACTGGAGTGGTACTGTGCCTGCAACTTAATGTGGCAACAACAATAGCAGTTGTGTACACAGCTCTGGGTGTCAGTGGACTGTGTAGTGTCACACACAGAGAAATGTAATATGTAATGTAATTTTATATTACATGTATGTAATATAATACATGTATGTAATGTAATGTAATGTAATTTTATCACAATACAGTGGAAAATAAGGCACAGCATAGTACAGTGCTTCATTCTAATGTGGCACACAGTTATAGCAGTAGTACTCGGCAGTGAACACCGCTGTGAGTGGGTGCCAGTGGGCTCTGCGGAGTGTCACACACACAGAGATATACAATAGTTCAAGCACAATAAAGTGAAAAATGAGGCACTAGAGAGTAATAGTGTGCTTGATTCTATTGTGGCACACAATTATAGCAGTCAGTGGGCACAGTTGTAAGTGGGTGCCAGTGGGCTCTGTGGAGTGTCACACTCACATACAGAAATATGCATTAGTTCAAACACAGTACAGTGAAAAATAAGGCAGTAGAGTAGTAGTATGCTTGTTTCTAATGTGGCACACAATAGCAGTAAGCAGTAGTAGTGGGTACAGTTCTGGGTGGGTGCGCGCACACACACACACACACACACACACACACACACACACACACACACACACACACACACACACACACACACACACACACACACACACACACACACGTACTAGCCCTCAGAAGGGATTTATGGGGTACTTTAACAGCAAGTCAGTCAGCGAGGAGCAACATAAACAGGCCTAGCTAACTCTTTCCCAATCTCAGCAGTGTCTCTCTCTTCCTCTCACTATAGCAGAAGTCAGACTGAAACATGGCCAGCGAAACTGCGTTTTTATAGGGGGCTGGGGGGTCTGTGAGGGAGTGCAGGCTGATTGGCTGCCGTGTGCCTGCTGACTGTGATGTAAGGTGTCAAAGTTTAGCCCAATGATGATGTATAGGGGGCAGGTGGAACACGGCATGTGCTCGGCGCTCGCCGTGGACGCAAACGACTGATATCCGCCAAATACTGTCCGTCAGTGAAGCGTTCGGGCCATCCCAACCTGCCAGAAAGGGTCGAAGGGTCTGCTGTGGAGGACTTTACTGAATCTTTTGATCTTTTCGGGCAGGAACGGTTCTCATGGGCCTTAATTATTGAGATGGCTCATAGAATCCCCACCAAGCCCCCACCGCCTGGATCTCCTCCACACACTTTAATTTTTAAATTACTCAATTACAGGGATCGAGATGCAGTTTTAAGGGCTGCCAGAGAGACGGGAGATATTACTTATGCAAACAACAAGCTAGTGCTTTACCCTGACTTCTCCCTTGAGGTGCAATAGTAAAGGTCTCAATTCACTGCAGTTAAGTGTTCCCTGAGATAATCTGTGATTTCTAGTGCTATTGCGTTTCCAGCGAAACTGCGTGTGATCATGAATGGGCGCACTTATTTTTTTACCAACCCTCACTTTCACTGATTCTTGGAAATATCTTGGTTGGACTAGATACCACTGGTATGGTTCTTTGTTTTGTTTGTTATGGGCAGTGCTGCTCAAATCCGACCCGGGAGACATCCGGATAGTTGCTATCCGGATATCTCCCAGGAAAGCTGTGCGGGGGGCGGGTCAATCTTACCACAATGACGTGTTC
This sequence comes from Hyperolius riggenbachi, assembly GCF_040937935.1. Lineage (NCBI taxonomy): Eukaryota > Metazoa > Chordata > Amphibia > Anura > Hyperoliidae > Hyperolius > Hyperolius riggenbachi. Next base: position 165,457,030 of record NC_090650.1, read on the forward strand.
ATCGAGTCCGTTTGCGCCTCCCACCATGCGTTCCAAGCGTTGCATTCGCCGGTCACGTAACTACAAACACTTCCTCCTTCCGGGTTGAAGGAGGAAGTGTTTGTGTCACGTGACCGGTGAATGCGGCGCTTGGAACGCATGGTGGGATGCAACGCGCACGGACCCGATGAAGACGTCATTGTGGTAAGATTGACCCCCCCCCGCCCCCTCCCCGTACAGCTTTCCTGGGAGATATCCGGATAGCAACTATCTGGATGTCTCCCGGGTCAGATTTGAGCAGCATTGGTTATGGGATCCATTTTTTTGTTCTTCCATCCAGTGAGTTCCTGGATGTTTGCACTCACTTCACTTAAAACCTGCATATGATGTCCACTCTACTTATGGATCCCTTGTTCCATAAAGGGACGGTAACTTATGTGCTATTGTGCTCTGTACTATTGTGAATCTCCAGCACCTGGTAATTAACCATTCAGGGATTTTTCACCTTATGCAACAGAGCAATTTTCACCTCTAATTCATTTGCCAATAACTTTATGTAACGATCGGTGTCAGCACACAGAGAGAATCTGATCATTGGTGATCTGTAGTATGACCAAGAATGCAGATATATACCTGATTATGGATGATCTGCAGAATCACCACTAATACAGATATAGTACTAACCTCTGGACACCTGTATATAATAGTGAGTGTTTGGTGTAACAGTATGACTTTGAGTAACGCACCTGAGGAGCAGGTGATCTTAGGCAGTATGGGCAATACTGCTCTCGAAGAGCACAGAAACCTTCCAGCAGCCTGAGACTCTCCAAGGGGTGGAGTCAGGCTGGAGGTAGGAAGGACCAGAGAGTGAGTGACACCTGAAGGTGGATGTCACTGACAGATCTGGAGACTATCTCTTAAGGGAAGAGATAGCTCTCGAGGTCGGGCAAGCCAGGTCGGCAACACACGGACAGACAAAGTACAAAGTACAAAGACAGAAAACTGATTCGGTATCCAAGGCAGGCAGGGTTTGGCAACAGAATATCAGATAAGCGTTGTACCGAATCAGATAGCAGAGGAATAGTCAGGAAAGCAATAAGTCATAACAGATATCAAACAATGCCTAGTCTTGGGTGTGAGGTCCGTGGTCTCTACACCCTGGAACTAGTCTGATGTATAACAGAATGATAACACAAGTTCCCTAATCTTGGGTGTGAGGTCCGTGGTCTCTACACCTTGGAACTAGTCTGATGTATAACAGAATGATAACAAGTTCCCTAGTCTTGGGCGTGAGGTCCGTGATCTCTACACCCTGGAACTAGTCTGAAGTATAACAGAATGATAACACAAGTTCCCTAGTCTTGGGTGTGAGGTCCGTGGTCTCTACACCCTGGAACTAGTCTGATGTATAACAGAATGATAACACAAGTTCCCTAGTCTTGGGTGTGAGGTCCGTGGTCTCTACACCCTGGAACTAGTCTAATGTATAACAGAATATTAACACAAGTAATCTGGCTCAGTGTGAATTCCCAGGTCCTCCTGGTTCAAACACACTGTTGGATCTGACTAAGGTCTGAGTGCTTCCACGTAGTGTTCGCAACGGCAGACAACTTGTGAGTGGCCAGCAGTAACTATATATAGAGCAGCGCTCTCTGGCGCCACCCCTAAGTGATGGACCAATGGTTACCCACTCTGAGGTCAGCTGACCAGCCTGGTCAGCTGATCCCTCCTTGGCCACTATAAAAGTTCTGCCTCTCAGCGCACGCACGCGTATTCCTAAACCTATGTCAACTAACAGACTCAGCCACACCAAATGCACGCTGCTGCGTGCAAACCGCCGCGCTGGACGTGGAACCAGCCGCCTCGCTGTCCATACATGCGGCGGCTTTTCCGCGTTCCTTCAGATTACCAGATGCACGCTTCCGCGTGCAAACCGCCGGGCTGGACGCGGAATCAGCCGCCTTGCTGTCAGCACATGCGGCGGCTTTTCCGCGTTCTCTCACAGTACCCCCCGCCCTGAGGAGTGGACTCCGGACACTTCACACCAGGTTTTCCAGGATGCAAGTTATGGAATTCCTTCTTTAATTCCTCTGCGTGCATACGACAGTCTGGCACCCAAGTTCTCTCCTCTATGCCATACCCCTTCCAGTGAACCAAATACTGCACGGAGTTCTGCACAAGCCGTGAGTCCAGAATCTTCTCAATTTTCATACTCAGGTTGATCATCAATCAACACAGGGGGGGGGGGGGGGCGGAATTCACGTGCACTGCCAGCTTGAGCAAGGACACATGGAATGATCTCACACCTCGCATGCTGGTAGGGAGATCAATGGCATAAGTGACATTATTGATTGGAAAAGGACCCACAAATCTGGGACCTAACTTGGGCGACAGTTGCTTTAAAGCCAAATGTCGTGTGCACACCCAGACCAAGTCTCCTGGAAGAAACTCCCATTCTATGGAATGTCTTCTGTCAGCCTGTTTCTTCTGGTTCTGAAAAGCCCTTCTCAGATTTTGTTTAACCATTCCCCAAATCTGTTTCAAAGACCTCTGCCAATTCTCCAGGGCTGAAAACGGAGTGGAAGCCACTGGCAATGGGGTGAACTTAGGTAACCTTCCCGTCACCACCTGAAATGGGGAAAATCCTGAGGAGGAACTCTTCAGGTTGTTGTGTGCAAATTCTGCAAACGGCAAAAATTTGACCCAGTCGGCCTGTGCATCTGCCACATAACACCTCAGAAACTGTTCCAGGGACTAATTGGTTCTTTCGGTCTGGCCATTGGTCTGTGGGTGGTAGCTAGTGTTGGGCGAACAGTGTTCGCCACTGTTCGGGTTCTGCTGAACATCACCCTGTTCAGGTGATGTTCGAGTTCGGCCGAACACCTGATGGTGTTCGGCCAAACTGTTCGGCCATATGGCCGAACTAAGAGCGCATGGCCGAACGTTACCCGAACGTTCGGCTAGCGCTGTTATTGGCCGAACGGGTCACGTGGTTCGGACCCGAACGCGCTCTGATTGGCCGAACGGGTCACGTGGTTCGGGTAAAGAAATACCCGATCCACGTCATTTCTCCGCCATTTGTCTTTGGGTTTAGCTTTGGGTAGGCAGGCAGGGTAGTTCTCTCTCCAGCCAGGCTAGCCAGGGTCCCCCGGTCATTGTGTCGCTGCTGGGAATAGTAGTACATCGCTCAGCCATACTATATAGCATTGTGTTTACTGCCACTCTGTGTGTCTGCTGGGAACAGTAGTACACCGCTCACCCTGTATAGCATTGTGCTCTGTGTCGCTGCTGGGAATAGTAGTACACCGCTCAGCCACACTATATAGCATTGTGTTTACTGCCACTCTGTGTGTCTGCTGGGAACAGTAGTACACCGCTCACCCTGTATAGCATTGTGCTCTGTGTCGCTGCTGGGAATAGTAGTACACCGCTCAGCCACACTATATAGCATTGTGGTTACTGCCACTCTGTGTCTGCTGGGAACAGTAGTACACCGCTCACCGTGTATAGCATTGTGCTCTGTGTCGCTGCTGGGAATAGTAGTACACCGCTCACCCACACTATATAGCATTGTGTTTACTGCCACTCTGTGTGTCTGCTGGGAACAGTAGTACACCGCTCACCCTGTATAGCATTGTGCTCTGTGTCGCTGCTGGGAATAGTAGTACACCGCTCAGCCACACTATATAGCATTGTGTTTACTGCCACTCTGTGTGTCTGCTGGGAACAGTAGTACACCGCTCACCCTGTATAGCATTGTGCTCTGTCTCTGTGTCGCTGCTGGGAATAGTAGTACACCGCTCAGCCACACTATATAGCATTGTGTTTACTGCCACTCTGTGTGTCTGTTGGGAACAGTAGTACACCGCTCACCCTGTATAGCATTGTGCTCTGTGTCGCTGCTGGGAATAGTAGTACACCGCTCACCCACACTATATAGCATTGTGTTTACTGCCACTCTGTGTCTCTGCTGGGAACAGTAGTACACCGCTCACCCTGTATAGCATAGTGCTCTGTGTCGCTGCTGGGAATAGTAGTACACCGCTCACCCACACTATATAGCATTGTGTTTACTGCCACTCTGTGTCGCTGCTGGGAACAGTAGTACACCGCTCAGCCACCACTGTATAGCATTGTGTTTACTGCCACTCTGTGTCTCTGCTGGGAACAGTAGTACATCGCTCACCCACCACTGTATAGCATTGTGTTTACTGCCACTCTGTGTCTCTGCTGGGAACAGTAGTACACCGCTCACCCACCACTGTATAGCATTGTGCTCTGTGTCGCTGCTGGGAACAGTAGTACACTGCTCACCCACCACTGTATAGCATTGTGCTCTGTGTCGCTGCTGGGAACAGTAGTACACTGCTCAGCCACACTATATAGCATTGTGTTTACTGCCACTCTGTTTCTCTGCTGGGAATAGTAGTACATCGCTCACCCACCACTGTATAGCATTGTGCTCTGTGTCGCTGCTGGGAATAGTAGTACACCGCTCACCCACCACTGTATAGCATTGTGCTCTGTGTCTCTGCTGGGAATAGTAGTACACCGCTCACCCACCACTGTATAGCATTTCTGTACTGCCACTGTACTGCTGCCAGTCAGCGTGTACTTTAAGGATAAGTGAAATGAAGAAGAAATCCTGTGAAAGAGGGAGGGGCAAGGGAAGAGGTGTTCCCCCTGACGGTTCACGTACAGGCCACAGTGGAGCACCGAAGAAAACCCACTCAATACCGCCCATGTTGTCCGGGAAATCAACCCTCACAAATCCAAAAGAACAGGACCAGATAATTAATTGGATGACCTCTCAAGCGTCCAGCAGTGGGTTAAGCAGCACCAGCACATCACGCACGAGGTCCGAGTCCTCAGACAGTTACAAGGAGGCAGTGGGCACAAAGCTGACACAACCGGCAGCGACACCACGCACACAACTGCCAAATAACCAGTCCGAAGAATTTCCTCAGGACACAATGGGGTATTCGCAGGAGCTATTCTCAGCCCAACAAACTTCCACCTTTCAAAGGTCAATGGAACAGCCAGAAATTTTGTGCCCGGATTCACAACCATTGACTGTGGGAAATGCACCGCGCACTGAAATGCAAGGCGAGTCCGAGGAGGACTTTGAAACCCAAATCCCAGAGCAAGTTGGGCAGGAGGGGTTTCAATTGCAGGAGGTCGGGCAAGAAGATCTTGAAGACGACGTTGGAGTGTGCTGCGCAGAGGTTGTTGTGGGGAGCTCTACTCCACGGCGGCGGCCCACAATCACATATGACGAGTTTGAGGAGATGGAAGAGGAGGAGGGTATGGACAATGTTGACAGAGACCCAGATTTTGTATGTGAAGGAGAACATCGCCATCGTAGCAGCAGCACAGATGAGTCTGTTGAAGAACCCACTGCTGCACAAGTTCGCCTTGTGCCACAAGGTAGGCGGCGCGAAATTCCAGGCACCACAAGCGTGGAAGTTCAAGTGAGATGCAAAAGAGGCGCAAACAGAAATTGCCAGCAAGGCAGGTGCTCCAAAGTCTGGCCTTTCTTTGAAGACTGCAGTGAGGATGGTACCATGGTGATTTGCAAGGTGTGCAAGACCCGCCTGAGCAGGGGGAAACATATTAACAACCTCTCCACCACCAGCATGACCCGCCACATGGTATCCAAACATCCCACTCTGTGGCCGCCAGGACAGGGTACCAGCAGCAACACTGCCTCCCTTGGGGTCACCAGACTCACCACCAGACCCTCCTCAGCAGCAGCAGTAGCCCAGCCATTGCGTGGTTCACAACAACATTCACAAACATCAGACGACGCTGACACTGTCACTTTCCGGAATAGTGCTCTTGAGGTCTCCCAGTCATCAAACACAACAACCAACAGCCGTTCAGTGTGCAGCCCTACGGTTCAGTTGTCTGTCTCGGAGATGCTTGAGCGCAAGAGGAAATTGCCAGCAAATGACCCCCAGGCCGTGGCAGTAACAGCCAGCATAGCCAAGCTTCTGGCCTGCGAAATGCTGCCATATCGAGTGGTGGAGACAAACAGCTACAAGGGCATGATGTCAGTGGCCATCCCACGTTACGTGGTTCCCAGCCGCTACCACTTTGCGCGCTCTGCAGTGCCTGAGTTGCATGAGCACGTGGTCAGCAAAATAACCCGAAGCTTGAAGAATGCCGTTGCCTGCAAGGTTCACCTCACCACTGACACCTGGACGAGTGCATTCGGCCAGGGTCGATACATCTCCCTTACCGCGCACTGGGTGAACCTTGTGGAGCCTGGCAGCGATTCCTCACCTGCTACGGCGCGGGTGTTGCCCACGCCGCAAACAGCTGCACCTCCGTCCCTCCCACTGGATAACAACAGCAGCACCTACCTCTCTGACTCCTTCTCCTCCAACGCATCTCAAAGCTGTACCTCATCCGGAAACGCTAACCCAGCAGCAGTAGGATCGTGGAAGCAGTGCAGCACAGCTGTTGGCATGCAGCAGCAAGCGTTGCTGAAGCTGATCTGCCTTGGGGATAAGCAGCACACAGGGGAGGAAATTTGGAGGGGAATAAAGGAACAGACGGATTGGTGGCTGGCACCGCTGGACCTGAAACCGGGCATGGTTGTGTGTGATAATGGGAGTAATCTCATTCGCGCTTTAAGGTTGGCTAAGCTGACACACATCCCTTGCCTGGCGCACGTGATGAACCTAGTAGTTCAGCGGTTCCTGAGGACATACCCAGGCGTGGCCGATCTTCTGTTGAAGGTGCGACGAGTGGCCAAACATTGTAGAAATTCCAGTACTGCTTCGGGGGCACTCGCCAAGATGCAGGAGCGCTTCAATCTCCCCCACCATCGCTTGCTGTGTGATGTCCCTACGCGCTGGAATTCTACGCTGCACATGCTAGCCCGCTTTTGCGAGCAGAAGAGTGCAGTGGTCCAGTACATGACGGCGCAGTGCCGAGGCACATCCGGACAGCTGCCAAGCTTCTGTGGATCCGATTGGGCCAACATGTTGGACCTCTGCCAAGTCCTCCAAAATTTTGAGCAATCCACGTTGCTTGTGAGCAGTGACAACTCTTCAGTCAGCATTACCATACCACTGCTGTGTTTACTGAAGAAGTCAATGTTGAAAATCAAGGAAACAGCTGTCATGATGCAACTGGGGGAATCTGAAGGAGAAAACGATCAGCGTGATGGTACCAACATCAGGCCATCCGCCTCAGGAAACGCTGGCCCCAGCAGCTATGACGAAGAAGAGGAGGAGGAACAGCTGGAGTTGGAGCAGGAATTTCATGCCACCACTGACGAAGACCAGAGCGGTGCACGTTGGACTTCCACAATTCAGCGCGAATGGTCAGCAGAAGCAGACCAGGAAGAAGGTGACAACTATGATGCAGCACAACAACTATCACAACGCTCACAAGAGGATGATGAGGATTCTGGCAGGACTCTGGCACACATGGCTCAATTCATGCTAGACTGCATTGAACGCGACCCACACATTGTGCGCATTCTGGACAACACCAATTACTGGGTTTATACCCTTCTGGATCCACGGTACAAACACAATGTTCCAAAACTGCTTGAAGAAAGAGTCAGACAGGTCAAAATGGAAGAATACCAGCAGGCCCTTGTGGAGACTTTAGAGAGGAGATTGACATCCTCCCCATCCTCTAGCCAGTTGTACGCTGACAGACTGACTTCCGCAAACCCAGGACGACCAGTAGGGCAGCATACACAAGCCGCAGCTAGTGCCCAAAAGGGAATGGTATCGGCAGTGTCCTTGGAGGGGGAAAATGTTCTGACACCCATGCAGCAGCCCACAGAACAGCAAGCGTGTAGATCCACCTCCAACACCGATCGCCTGGAGAAGATGGTCAAGGACTACATGTCAGATGGCGTAGCTGTGTTGAACAATCCATCTGCACCCTTCAACTATTGGGTATCGAAGCTAGACACCTGGCACGAACTGGCAATGTACGCAATAGAGGTGCTGGCTTGCCCGGCAGCCAGCGTTATGTCAGAACGCTGTTTCAGTGCTGCCGGAGGCATTGTCACAGATCGGTGTATCCGCCTCTCCACAGAAAATGCAGACCGTCTGACTCAAATTAAAATGAATCAATCCTGGATTGGAAACAACTATGCAACACTCCTGGACCCACACCAAGTAACATGAACAATGACCATCTGTGATGGGTTAGCGTTTCCGGTCCCTGTTTATGGACCTCTTATCTGTATTACATTTATGACTGCATGGCGGCAAAAAGCATGCTATCCGCACGCTTCTTGTCCTCATGCAAGGCCTGGGTTGTTGTGTCTGAAAGCGTGGCCTTCTCCTCCTGCGCCTCCTCCTGTTCCATCACGTGTGCTGCTGCTGGGGTAGCGTTGCCGATCCCTGTTTATGGAACCTCTTATCTTTATTACATTTATGACTGCATGCCGGCAAAATGCATGCTATCCGCACGCTTCTTGTCCTCATGCAAGGCCTGGGTTGTTGTGTCTCAAAGCATGGCCTTGCGCCTCCTCCTGTTCCATCACGTGTGCTGCTGCTGCGTTAGCGTTGCCGGTCCCTGTTTATGGAACCTCTTATCTTTATTACATTTATGACTGCATGGCGGCAAAATGCATGCTATCCGCACGCTTCTTGTCCTCATGCAAGGCCTGGGTTGTTGTGTCTCAAAGCGTGGCCTTCTCCTCCTGCGCCTCCTCCTGTTCCATCACGTGTGCTGCTGCTGGGTTAGCGTTGCCGGTCCCTGTTTATGGAACCTCTTATCTTTATTACATTTATGACTGCATGGCGGCAAAAAGCATGCTATCCCCACGCTTCCTGTCTTCATGCAAGGCCTGGGTTGTTGTGTCTGAAAGCGTGGCCTTCTCCTCCTGCGCCTCCTCCTGTTCCATCACGTGTGCTGCTGCTGGGTTAGCGTTGCCGGTCCCTGTTTATGGAACCTCTTATCTTTATTACATTTATGACTGCATGGCGGCAAAAAGCATGCTATCCACACGCTTCTTGTCCCCATGCAAGGCCTGGGTTGTTGTTTCTGAAAGCGTGGCCTTCTCCTCCTGCGCCTCCTCCTGTTCCATCACGTGTGCTGCTGCTGGGTTAGCGTTGCCGGTCCCTGTTTATGGAACCTCTTATCTTTATTACATTTATGACTGCATGGCGGCAAAATGCATGCTATCCGCACGCTTCTTGTCCTCATGCAAGGCCTGGGTTGTTGTGTCTCAAAGCATGGCCTTGCGCCTCCTCCTGTTCCATCACGTGTGCTGCTGCTGCGTTAGCGTTGCCGGTCCCTGTTTATGGAACCTCTTATCTTTATTACATTTATGACTGCATGGCGGCAAAATGCATGCTATCCGCACGCTTTTTGTCCTCATGGAAGGCCTGGGTTGTTGTGTCTCAAAGCGTGGCCTTCTCCTCCTGCGCCTCCTCCTGTTCCATCACGTGTGCTGCTGCTGGGTTAGCGTTGCCGGTCCCTGTTTATGGAACCTCTTATCTTTATTACATTTATGACTGCATGGCGGCAAAAAGCATGCTATCCGCACGCTTCTTGTCTTCATGCAAGGCCTGGGTTGTTGTGTCTGAAAGCGTGGCCTTCTCCTCCTGCGCCTCCTCCTGTTCCATCACGTGTGCTGCTGCTGGTTTAGCGTTGCCGGTCCCTGTTTATGGAACCTCTTATCTTTATTACATTTATGACTGCATGGCGGCAAAAAGCATGCTATCCACACGCTTCTTGTCCTCATGCAAGGCCTGGGTTGTTGTGTCTGAAAGCGTGGCCTTCTCCTCCTGCACCTCCTCCTGTTCCATCACGTGTGCTGCTGCTGGGTTAGCGTTGCCGGTCCCTGTTTATGGAACCTCTTATCTTTATTACATTTATGACTGCATGGCGGCAAAATGCATGCGATCCGCACGCTTCTTGTCCTCATGCAAGGCATGGGTTGTTGTGTCTCAAAGCGTGTCCTTCTCCTCCTGCGCCTCCTCCTGTTCCATCATGTGTGCTGCTGCTGGGTTAGCGTTGCCGGTCCCTGTTTATGGAACCTCTTATCTTTATTACATTTATGACTGCATGGCGGCAAAATGCATGCTATCCGCACGCTTCTTGTCCTCATGCAAGGCCTGGGTTGTTGTGTCTCAAAGCGTGGCCTTGCGCCTCCTCCTGTTCCATCACGTGTGCTGCTGCTGGGTTAGCGTTGCCGGTCCCTGTTTATGGAACCTCTTATCTTTATTACATTTATGACTGCATGGCGGCAAAATGCATGCTATCCGCACGCTTCTTGTCCTCATGCAAGGCCTGGGTTGTTGTGTCTCAAAGCGTGGCCTTCTCCTCCTGCGCCTCCTCCTGTTCCATCACGTGTGCAGCTGCTGGGTTAGCGTTGCCGGTCCCTATTTCTGGAACCTCTTATCTTTATTACATTTATGACTGCATGGCGGCAAAAAGCATGCTATCCGCACGCTTCTTGTCCTCATGCAAGGCCTGGGTTGTTGTGTCTGAAAGCGTGGCCTTCTCCTCCTGCGCCTCCTCCTGTTCCATCAGGTGTGCTGCTGCTGGGTTAGCGTTGCCGGTCCCTGTTTATGGAACCTCTTATCTTTATTACATTTATGACTGCATGGCGGCAAAAAGCATGCTATCCGCACGCTTCTTGTCCTCATGCAAGGCCTGGGTTGTTGTGTCTCAAAGCGTGGCCTTCTCCTCCTGCGCCTCCTCCTGTTCCATCACGTGTGCTGCTGCTGGGTTAGCGTTGCCGGTCCCTGTTTATGGAACCTCTTATCTTTATTACATTTATGACTGCATGGCAGCAAAAAGCATGCTATCCGCACGCTTCTTGTCCTCATGCAAGGACTGGGTTCTTGTGTCTCAAAGCGTGGCCTTCTCCTCCTGCGCCTCCTCCTGTTCCATCACGTGTGCTGCTGCTGGGTTAGCGTTGCCGGTCCCTGTTTATGGAACCTCTTATCTTTATCAAATTTATGACTGCATGGCGGCAAAAAGCATGCTATCCGCACGCTTCTTGTCCTCATGCAAGGCCTGGGTTGTTGTGTCTCAAAGCGTGGCCTTCTCCTCCTGTGCCTCCTCCTGTTCCATCACGTGTGCTGCTGCTGGGTTAGCGTTGCCGGTCCCTGTTTATGGAACCTCTTATCTTTATTACATTTATGACTGCATGGCAGCAAAAAGCATGCTATCCGCACGCTTCTTGTCCTCATGCAAGGACTGGGTTCTTGTGTCTCAAAGCGTGGCCTTCTCCTCCTGCGCCTCCTCCTGTTCCATCACGTGTGCTGCTGCTGGGTTAGCGTTGCCGGTCCCTGTTTCTGGAACCTCTTATCTTTATTACATTTATGACTGCATGGCGGCAAAAAGCATGCTATCCACACGCTTCTTGTCCTCATGCAAAGCCTGGGTTGTTGTGTCTGAAAGCGTGGCCTTCTCCTCCTGCGCCTGGGTTCCATAAATGACTGCATGGCGGCAAAAAGCATGCTATCCGCACGCTTCTTGTCCTCATGCAAGGCCTGGGTTGTTGTGTCTCAAAGCGTGGCCTTGCGCCTCCTCCTGTTCCATCACGTGTGCTGCTGCTGCGTTTGCGTTGCCGGTCCCTGTTTATGGAACCTCTTATCTTTATTACATTTATGACTGCATGGCGGCAAAATGGATGCTATCCGCACGCTTCTTGTCCTCATGCAAGGCCTGGGTTGTTGTGTCTCAAAGCGTGGCCTTCTCCTCCTGCGCCTCCTCCTGTTCCATCACGTGTGCTGCTGCTGGGTTAGCGTTGCCGGTCCCTGTTTATGGAACCTCTTATCTTTATTACATTTATGACTGCATGGCTGCAAAAAGCATGCTATCCGCACACTTCTTGTCTTCATGCAAGGCCTGGGTTGTTGTGTCTGAAAACGTGGCCTTCTCCTCCTGCGCCTCCTCCTGTTCCATCACGTGTGCTGCTGCTGGGTTAGCGTTGCCGGTCCCTGTTTATGGAACCTCTTATCTTTATTACATTTATGACTGCATGGCGGCAAAAAGCATGCTATCCACACACTTCTTGTCCTAATGCAAGGCCTGGGTTGTTGTGTCTGAAAGCGTGGCCTTCTCCTCCTGCACCTCCTCCTGTTCCATCACGTGTGCTGCTGCTGGGTTAGCGTTGCCGGTCCCTGTTTATGGAACCTCTTATCTTTATTACATTTATGACTGCATGGCGGCAAAATGCATGCTATCCGCACGCTTCTTGTCCTCATGCAAGGCCTGGGTTGTTGTGTCTCAAAGCGTGGCCTTCTCCTCCTGCACCTCCTCCTGTTCCATCACGTGTGCTGCTGCTGGGTTAGCGTTGCCGGTCCCTGTTTATGGAACCTCTTATCTTTATTACATTTATGACTGCATGGCGGCAAAATGCATGCTATCCGCACGCTTCTTGTCCTCATGCAAGGCCTGGGTTGTTGTGTCTCAAAGCGTGGCCTTGCGCCTCCTCCTGTTCCATCACGTGTGCTGCTGCTGGGTTAGCGTTGCCGGTCCCTGTTTATGGAACCTCTTATCTTTATTACATTTATGACTCCATGGCGGCAAAATGCATGCTATCCGCACGCTTCTTGTCCTCATGCAAGGCCTGGGTTGTTGTGTCTCAAAGCGTGGCCTTCTCCTCCTGCGCCTCCTCCTGTTCCATCACGTGTGCTGCTGCTGGGTTAGCGTTACCGGTCCCTGTTTCTGGAACCTCTTATCTTTATTACATTTATGACTGCATGGCAGCAAAAAGCATGCTATCCGCACGCTTCTTGTCCTCATGCAAGGCCTGGGTTGTTGTGTCTGAAAGCGTGGCCTTCTCCTCCTGCGCCTCCTCCTGTTCCATCACGTGTGCTGCTGCTGGGTTAGCATTGCCGGTCCCTGTTTATGGAACCTCTTATCTTTATTACATTTATGACTGCATGGCGGCAAAAAGCATGCTATCCGCACGCTTCTTGTCCTCATGCAAGGCCTGGGTTGTTGTGTCTGAAAGCGTGGCCTTCTCCTCCTGCACCTCCTCCTGTTCCATCACGTGTGCTGCTGCTGGGTTAGCGTTGCCGGTCCCTGTTTATGGAACCTCTTATCTTTATTACATTTATGACTGCATGGCAGCAAAAAGCATACTATCCGCACGCTTCTTGTCCTCATGCAAGGCGTGGGTTGTTGTGTATCAAAGCGTGGCCTTCTCCTCCTGTGCCTCCTCCTGTTCCATCACGTGTGCTGCTGCTGGGTTAGCGTTGCCGGTCCCTGTTTATGGAACCTCTTATCTTTATTACATTTATGACTGCATGGCGGCAAAATGGATGCTATCCGCACGCTTCTTGTCCTCATGCAAGGCCTGGGTTGTTGTGTTTTAAAGCGTGGCCTTCTCCTCCTGCGCCTCCTCCTGTTCCATCACGTGTGCTGCTGCTGGGTTAGCGTTGCCGGTCCCTGTTTATGGAACCTCTTATCTTTATTACATTTATGACTGCATGGCGGCAAAAAGCATGCTATCCGCACACTTCTTGTCTTCATGCAAGGCCTGGGTTGTTGTGTCTGAAAGCGTGGCCTTCTCCTCCTGCGCCTCCTCCTGTTCCATCACGTGCGCTGCTGCTGGGTTAGCGTTGCCGGTCCCTGTTTATGGAACCTCTTATCTTTATTACATTTATGACTGCATGGCGGCAAAAAGCATGCTATCCACACACTTCTTGTCCTCATGCAAGGCCTGGGTTGTTGTGTCTGAAAGCGTGGCCTTCTCCTCCTGCACCTCCTCCTGTTCCATCACGTGTGCTGCTGCTGGGTTAGCGTTGCCGGTCCCTGTTTATGGAACCTCTTATCTTTATTACATTTATGACTGCATGGCGGCAAAATGCATGCTATCCACACGCTTCTTGTCCTCATGCAAGGCCTGGGTTGTTGTGTCTCAAAGCGTGGCCTTCTCCTCCTGCACCTCCTCCTGTTCCATCACGTGTGCTGCTGCTGGGTTAGCGTTGCCGGTCCCTGTTTATGGAACCTCTTATCTTTATTACATTTATGACTGCATGGCGGCAAAATGCATGCTATCCGCACGCTTCTTGTCCTCATGCAAGGCCTGGGTTGTTGTGTCTCAAAGCGTGGCCTTGCGCCTCCTCCTGTTCCATCACGTGTGCTACTGCTGGGTTAGCGTTGCCGGTCCCTGTTTATGGAACCTCTTATCTTTATTACATTTATGACTCCATGGCGGCAAAATGCATGCTATCCGCACGCTTCTTGTCCTCATGCAAGGCCTGGGTTGTTGTGTCTCAAAGCGTGGCCTTCTCCTCCTGCGCCTCCTCCTGTTCCATCACGTGTGCTGCTGCTGGGTTAGCGTTACCGGTCCCTGTTTCTGGAACCTCTTATCTTTATTACATTTATGACTGCATGGCAGCAAAAAGCATGCTATCCGCACGCTTCTTGTCCTCATGCAAGGCCTGGGTTGTTGTGTCTGAAAGCGTGGCCTTCTCCTCCTGCGCCTCCTCCTGTTCCATCACGTGTGCTGCTGCTGGGTTAGCGTTGCCGGTCCCTGTTTATGGAACCTCTTATCTTTATTACATTTATGACTGCATGGCGGCAAAAAGCATGCTATCCGCACGCTTCTTGTCCTCATGCAAGGCCTGGGTTGTTGTGTCTGAAAGCGTGGCCTTCTCCTCCTGCACCTCCTCCTGTTCCATCACGTGTGCTGCTGCTGGGTTAGCGTTGCCGGTCCCTGTTTATGGAACCTCTTATCTTTATTACATTTATGACTGCATGGCAGCAAAAAGCATACTATCCGCACGCTTCTTGTCCTCATGCAAGGCCTGGGTTGTTGTGTATCAAAGCGTGGCCTTCTCCTCCTGTGCCTCCTCCTGTTCCATCACGTGTGCTGCTGCTGGGTTAGCGTTGCCGGTCCCTGTTTATGGAACCTCTTATCTTTATTACATTTATGACTGCATGGCGGCAAAATGCATGCTATCCACACGCTTCTTGTCCTCATGCAAGGCCTGGGTTGTTGTGTCTGAAAGCGTGGCCTTCTCCTCCTGCGCCTCCTCCTGTTCCATCACGTGTGCTGCTGCTGGGTTAGCGTTGCCGGTCCCTGTTTATGGAACCTCTTATCTTTATTACATTTATGACTGCATGGCGGCAAAATGCATGCTATCCGCACGCTTCTTGTCCTCATGCAAGGCCTGGGTTGTTGTGTCTGAAAGCGTGGCCTTCTCCTCCTGCGCCTCCTCCTGTTCCATCACCTGTGCTGCTGCTGGGTTAGCGTTGCCGGTCCCTGTTTATGGAACCTCTTATCTTTATTACATTTATGACTGCATGGCGGCAAAATGGATGCTATCCGCACGCTTCTTGTCTTCATGCAAGGCCTGGGTTGTTGTGTCTCAAAGCGTGGCCTTCTCCTCCTGCGCCTCCTCCTGTTCCATCACGTGTGCTGCTGCTGGGTTAGCGTTGCCGGTCCCTGTTTATGGAACCTCTTATCTTTATTACATTTATGACTGCATGGCGGCAAAAAGCATGCTATCCGCACGCTTCTTGTCTTCATGCAAGGCCTGGGTTGTTGTGTCTGAAAGCGTGGCCTTCTCCTCCTGCGCCTCCTCCTGTTCCATCACGTGTGCTGCTGCTGGGTTAGCGTTGCCGGTCCCTGTTTATGGAACCTCTTATCTTTATTACATTTATGACTGCATGGCGGCAAAAAGCATGCTATCCGCACGCTTCTTGTCTTCATGCAAGGCCTGGGTTGTTGTGTCTGAAAGCATGGCCTTCTCCTCCTGCGCCTCCTCCTGTTCCATCACGTGTGCTGCTGCTGGGTTAGCGTTGCCGGTCCCTGTTTATGGAACCTCTTATCTTTATTACATTTATGACTGCATGGCGGCAAAATGCATGCTATCCGCACGCTTCTTGTCCTCATGCAAGGCCTGGGTTGTTGTGTCTCAAAGCGTGGCCTTGCGCTTCCTCCTGTTCCATCACGTGTGCTGCTGCTGCGTTAGCGTTGCCGGTCCCTGTTTATGGAACCTCTTATCTTTATTACATTTATGACTGCATGGCGGTAAAATGGATGCTATCCGCACGCTTCTTGTCCTCATGCAAGGCCTGGGTTGTTGTGTCTCAAAGCGTGGCCTTCTCCTCCTGCGCCTCCTCCTGTTCCATCACGTGTGCTGCTGCTGGGTTAGCGTTGCCGGTCCCTGTTTATGGAACCTCTTATCTTTATTACATTTATGACTGCATGGCGGCAAAAAGCATGCTATCCGCACGCTTCTTGTCTTCATGCAAGGCCTGGGTTGTTGTGTCTGAAAGCGTGGCCTTCTCCTCCTGCGCCTCCTCCTGTTCCATCACGTGTGCTGCTGCTGGGTTAGCGTTGCCGGTCCCTGTTTATGGAACCTCTTATCTTTATTACATTTATGACTGCATGGCGGCAAAAAGCATGCTATCCACACACTTCTTGTCCTCATGCAAGGCCTGGGTTGTTGTGTCTGAAAGCGTGGCCTTCTCCTCCTGCACCTCCTCCTGTTCCATACTGTGTGCTGCTGCTGGGTTAGCGTTGCCGGTCCCTGTTTATGGAACCTCTTATCTTTATTACATTTATGACTGCATGGCGGCAAAATGGATGCTATCCGCACGCTTCTTGTCCTCATGCAAGGCCTGGGTTGCTGTGTCTCAAAGCGTGGCCTTCTCCTCCTGCGCCTCCTCCTGTTCCATCACGTGTGCTGCTACTGGGTTAGCGTTGCTGGTCCCTGTTTATGGAACCTCTTATCTTTATTACATTTATGACTGCATGGCGGCAAAAAGCATGCTATCCGCACGCTTCTTGTCTTCATGCAAGGCCTGGGTTGTTGTGTCTGAAAGCGTGGCCTTCTCCTCCTGCGCCTCCTCCTGTTCCATCACGTGTGCTGCTGCTGGGTTAGCGTTGCCGGTCCCTGTTTATGGAACCTCTTATCTTTATTACATTTATGACTGCATGGCGGCAAAAAGCATGCTATCCACACACTTCTTGTCCTCATGCAAGGCCTGGGTTGTTGTGTCTGAAAGCGTGGCCTTCTCCTCCTGCACCTCCTCCTGTTCCATCACGTGTGCTGCTGCTGGGTTAGCGTTGCCGGTCCCTGTTTATGGAACCTCTTATCTTTATTACATTTATGACTCCATGGCGGCAAAATGCATGCTATCCGCACGCTTCTTGTCCTCATGCAAGGCCTGGGTTGTTGTGTCTCAAAGCGTGGCCTTCTCCTCCTGCGCCTCCTCCTGTTCCATCACGTGTGCTGCTGCTGGGTTAGCGTTGCCGGTCCCTGTTTATGGAACCTCTTATCTTTATTACATTTATGACTGCATGGCAGCAAAAAGCATGCTATCCGCACGCTTCTTGTCCTCATGCAAGGCCTGGGTTGTTGTGTCTGAAAGCGTGGCCTTCTCCTCCTGTGCCTCCTCCTGTTCCATCACGTGTGCTGCTGCTGGGTTAGCGTTGCCGGTCCCTGTTTATGGAACCTCTTATCTTTATCACATTTATGACTGCATGGCGGCAAAAAGCATGCTATCCGCACGCTTCTTGTCCTCATGCAAGGCCTGGGTTGTTGTGTCTCAAAGCGTAGCCTTCTCCTACTGTGCCTCCTCCTGTTCCATCACGTGTGCTGCTACTGGGTTAGCGTTGCCGGTCCCTGTTTCTGGAACCTCTTATCTTTATTACATTTATGACTGCATGGCAGCAAAAAGCATGCTATCCGCACGCTTCTTGTCCTCATGCAAGGCCTGGGTTGTTGTGTCTCAAAGCGTGGCCTTCTCCTCCTGCGCCTCCTCCTGTTCCATCACGTGTGCTGCTGCTGGGTTAGCGTTGCCGGTCCCTGTTTATGGAACCTCTTATCTTTATCACATTTATGACTGCATGGCGGCAAAAAGCATGCTATCCGCACGCTTCTTGTCCTCATGCAAGGCCTGGGTTGTTGTGTCTCAAAGGGTAGCCTTCTCCTACTGTGCCTCCTCCTGTTCCATCACGTGTGCTGCTACTGGGTTAGCGTTGCCGGTCCCTGTTTCTGGAACCTCTTATCTTTATTACATTTATGACTGCATGGCGGCAAAAAGCATGCTATCCACACGCTTCTTGTCCTCATGCAAGGCCTGGGTTTTTGTGTCTGAAAGCATGGCCTTCTCCTCCTGCGCCTCCTCCTGTTCCATCACGTGTGCTGCTGCTGGGTTAGCGTTGCCGGTCCCTGTTTATGGAACCTCTTATCTTTATTACATTTATGACTGCATGCATGGCGGCAAAAAGCATGCTATCCACACACTTCTTGTCCTCATGCAAGGCCTAGGTTGTTGTGTCTCAAAGCGTGGCCTTCTCCTCCTGCGCCTCCTCCTGTTCCATCACGTGTGCTGCTGCTGGGTTAGCGTTGCCGGTCCCTGTTTATGGAACCTCTTATCTTTATTACATTTATGACTGCATGGCGGCAAAAAGCATGCTATCCACACGCTTCTTGTCCTCATGCAAGGCCTGGGTTGTTGTGTCTGAAAGCGTGGCCTTCTCCTCCTGCGCCTCCTCCTGTTCCATCACGTGTGCTGCTGCTGGGTTAGCGTTGCCGGTCCCTGTTTATGGAACCTCTTATCTTTATTACATTTATGACTGCATGGCGGCAAAATGCATGCTATCCGCACGCTTCTTGTCCTCATGCAAGGCCTGGGTTGTTGTGTCTCAAAGCGTGGCCTTGCGCCTCCTCCTGTTCCATCACGTGTGCTGCTGCTGGGTTAGCGTTGCCGGTCCCTGTTTATGGAACCTTTTATCTTTATTACATTTATGACTCCATGGCGGCAAAATGCATGCTATCCACACGCTTCTTGTCCTCATGCAAGGCCTGGGTTGTTGTGTCTAAAAGCGTGGCCTTCTCCTCCTGCGCCTCCTCCTGTTCCATCACGTGTGCTGCTGCTGGGTTAGCGTTGCCGGTCCCTGTTTATGGAACCTCTTATCTTTATTACATTTATGACTGCATGGCAGCAAAAAGCATGCTATCCGCACGCTTCTTGTCCTCATGCAAGGCCTGGGTTGTTGTGTCTCAAAGCGTGGCCTTCTCCTCCTGCGCCTCCTCCTGTTCCTTCACGTGTGCTGCTGCTGGGTTAGCGTTGCCGGCCCCTGTTTATGGAACCTCTTATCTTTATCACATTTATGACTGCATGGCGGCAAAAAGCATGCTATCCGCACGCTTCTTGTCCTCATGCAAGGCCTGGGTTGTTGTGTCTCAGAGCGTGGCCTTCTCCTCCTGTGCCTCCTCCTGTTCCATCACGTGTGCTGCTGCTGGGTTAGCGTTGCCGGTCCCTGTTTCTGGAACCTCTTATATTTATTACATTTATGACTGCATGGCGGCAAAAAGCATGCTATCCACACGCTTCTTGTCCTCATGCAAGGCCTGGGTTGTTGTGTCTGAAAGCGTGGCCTTCTCCTCCTGCGCCTCCTCCTGTTCCATCACGTGTGCTGCTGCTGGGTTAGCGTTGCCGGTCCCTGTTTATGGAACCTCTTATCTTTATTACATTTATGACTGCATGGCGGCAAAATGCATGCTATCCGCACGCTTCTTGTCCTCATGCAAGGCCTGGGTTGTTATGTCTCAAAGCGTGGCCTTCTCCTCCTGCGCCTCCTCCTGTTCCATCACGTGTGCTGCTGCTGGGTTAGCGTTGCCGGTCCCTGTTTATGGAACCTCTTATCTTTATTACATTTATGACTGCATGGCGGCAAAATGCATGCTATCCGCACGCTTCTTGTCCTCATGCAAGGCCTGGGTTGTTGTGTCTCAAAGCGTGGCCTTGCGCCTCCTCCTGTTCCATCACGTGTGCTGCTGCTGGGTTAGCGTTGCCGGTCCCTGTTTATGGAACCTCTTATCTTTATTACATTTATGACTCCAGGGCGGCAAAATGCATGCTATCCACACGCTTCTTGTCCTCATGCAAGGCCTGGGTTGTTGTGTCTAAAAGCGTGGCCTTCTCCTCCTGCGCCTCCTCCTGTTCCATCACGTGTGCTGCTGCTGGGTTAGCGTTGCCGGTCCCTGTTTATGGAACCTCTTATCTTTATTACATTTATGACTGCATGCATGGCGGCAAAAAGCATGCTATCCACACACTTCTTGTCCTCATGCAAGGCCTAGGTTGTTGTGTCTGAAAGCGTGGCCTTCTCCTCCTGCACCTCCTCCTGTTCCATCACGTGTGCTGCTGCTGGGTTAGCGTTGCCGGTCCCTGTTTATGGAACCTCTTATCTTTATTACATTTATGACTGCATGGCGGCAAAATGCATGCTATCCGCACGCTTCTTGTCCTCATGCAAGGCCTGGGTTGTTATGTCTCAAAGCGTGGCCTTCTCCTCCTGCGCCTCCTCCTGTTCCTACACGTGTGCTGCTGGGTTAGCGTTGCCGGTCCCTGTTTATGGAACCTCTTATCTTTATCACATTTATGACTGCATGGCGGCAAAAAGCATGCTATCCGCACGCTTCTTGTCCTCATGCAAGGCCTGGGTTGTTGTGTCTCAAAGCGTGGCCTTCTCCTCCTGCGCCTCCTCCTGTTTCATCACGTGTGCTACTGCTGGGTTAGCGTTGCCGGTCCCTGTTTCTGGAACCTCTTATCTTTATTACATTTATGACTGCATGGCGGCAAAAAGCATGCTATCCACACGCTTCTTGTCCTCATGCAAGGCCTGGGTTGTTGTGTCTGAAAGCGTGGCCTTCTCCTCCTGCGCCTCTTCCTGTTCCATCACGTGTGCTGCTGCTGGGTTAGCGTTGCCGGTCCCTGTTTATGGAACCTCTTATCTTTATTACATTTATGACTGCATGGCGGCAAAATGCATGCTACCTGTGCAAAGAAAACAGACATTTCCCGCATTTTAAAGACAGTTTTCCCTTTGAAACTTTAAAATCGATTTTCTCAAAAACTGTAAGCTCTTTCTGCTAAATTTTTTTCCCTCTTGTACCCACTCCCAAGGTGCACATACCCTGTAAATTTGGGGTATGTAGCATGTAAGGAGGCTTTACAAAGCACGAAAGTTCGGGTCCCCATTGACTTCCATTATGTTCGGAGTTCGGCGCGAACACCCGAACATCGCGGCCATGTTCGGCGAACGTTCGCGAACCCAAACATCCAGGTGTTCGCCCAACACTAGTGGTAGCCTGATGAAAAAGAAAGCTCCATGTCTAACTGATGGCAGAATGCCCTCCAAAACTTGGAAACAAATTGGACTCCCCGATCTGACACTATATTTTCCGGAATGCCATGCAGCCGGAAAATATGCTGGATGAAGAGGTCGGCCAATTCCTGGGCCGAGGGGAGTCCTTTCAGGGGGACAAAATGGGCCATCTTACTGAATCGATCGACTACCACCCAAATGACCGTCATGCCCTCAGACCTGGGGAGTTCGCCCACAAAATCCATGGACAAATGGGTCCATGGTTCACTCGGAACTGCTAAAGGCTGTAATGTTCCAACAGGTGCCTGACGGGAGGATTTGCTCCTTGCACACACTGCACATTCTCTCACATACTCCTTGCAGTCTGTTGCCAATGACGGCCACCAAGCACATCTCGCAATGAGATCCTGGGTTCTGGTGGCCCCAGGATGCCCAGCATTCTTGTGGGAATGGAACAGCTGCAATATTTGTAGATGAAAAGGCAATGGTACAAACATGACCCCCTCAGGCTTCCCCTCTGGTATATCTTGTTGGAACGGACCCAACGTGACAGTCCAGTCCTTCCAGGTCTCAGTGGCTGCCAGAACCATTTTCTGAGGGACAATGGTCTCTGGGTCTGAGGGCTGTGCTGTCTCCGGCTCAAAACACCTGGATAAGGCATCAGCCTTGATGTTCTTACTACCAGGGGTATACGTGATTGCAAATCTGAATCTTGAGAAAAATAATGACCACCGGGTCTGTCGGGGGCTAAGTCTCTTAGCGCCCTCAATGTACTCCAAATTTTTGTGGTCAGTGTAAACAGTAATAGTATGTTCTGCTCCTTCTAGCCAATGTCGCCACTCCTCAAAGGCCAATTTGATGGCTAGAAGTTCTCTATTGCCTATATCGTAGTTTTTCTCTGCGGGTGAAAACCTACAGGAGAAATAGGCACAAGGATGCAGTTTTCCCTGTAAACCAGAACGCTGAGACAGCACAGCCCCTACGCCTACCTCTGAGGCATCTACCTCCACGATAAAGGGAAAGGTGATGTCAACATGTCTCAGTATGGGTGCAGAACAGAACAGTTTCTTTAGAGTGGAGAAAGCAGCATGGGCCTCAGGGGACCAGTAATGAGTATCTGCCCCTTTCTTGGCGAGACTGGTGAGAGGTGAAATCACCGTGGAGTACCCCTTTATGAACCTCCTGTAGTAGTTGGCGAACCCCAGGAATCTCTGGAGAGCCTTCAGTCCCACAGGCTGAGGCCACTCTAAGACAGCTGAGATTTTTCCAGGGTCCATAGAGAGGCCAGAGGTCAAAATTATGTACCCCAGAAAGGCGACAGAGGTCACTTCGAAAATGCACTTTTCCAGTTTAGCGTACAGCATATTTTGTCTTAACTTCTGTAACACA
Source organism: Hyperolius riggenbachi (assembly GCF_040937935.1). Classification (NCBI taxonomy): domain Eukaryota; kingdom Metazoa; phylum Chordata; class Amphibia; order Anura; family Hyperoliidae; genus Hyperolius; species Hyperolius riggenbachi. Next base: position 165,479,474 of record NC_090650.1, read on the forward strand.
AACTTAACATGTTTCCTGTGTTCTGAGAGGTTAGACGAGAAAATTAGTATGTCGTCTAAGTACACCATGACGAATTTACCCAATACCTCTCTGAAGACCTCGTTAATCAGCTCTTGAAAGACGGCCAGGGCGTTACACAACCCGAAGGGCATCACCAGGTACTCGTAATGCCCGTCGGGTGTGTTAAAGGCCGTCTTCCATTCATCACCATCCCTGATACGCACAAGGTTCTATGCACCCCTCAAATCCAGCTTCGAGAAAATCTTAGCATTGGTGACCTGGGTAAACAAATCGTCTATCAAGGGCAGAGGATAACGATTTTTTACTGTAATTTTATTTAAGCCCCGATAATCAATGCATGGGCGGAGGATAGTGTTGGGCGAACATCTAGATGTTCGGGTTCGGGCCGAACAGGCCGAACATGGCCGCGATGTTCGGGTGTTCGAGACGAACTCCGAACATAATGGAAGTCAATGGGGACCCGAACTTTCGTGCTTTGTAAAGCCTCCTTACATGCTACATACCCCAAATTTACAGGGCATGTGCACCTTGGGAGTGGGTACAAGAGGAAAATTTTTTTAGCAAAAAGAGCTTATAGTTTTTGAGAAAATCGATTTTAAAGTTTCAAAGGGAAAACTGTCTTTTAAATGCGGGAAATGTCTGTTTTCTTTGCACAGGTAACATGCTTTTTGTCGGCATGCAGTCATAAATGTAATACAGATGAGAGGTTCCAGGAAAAGGGACCGGTAACGCTAACCCAGCAGCAGCACACGTGATGGAACAGGAGGAGGGCGGCGCAGGAGGAGAAGGCCACGCTTTGAGACACAAAAACCCAGGCCTTGCATGAGGACAAGAAGCGTGCGGATAGCAATTTGCCTTTTGTCGGCATGCAGTCATAAATGTAATACAGATGAGAGGTTCCAGGAAAAGGGACCGGTAACACTAACCCAGCAGCAGCACACATGATGGAACAGGAGGAGGGTGGCGCAGGAGGAGAAGGCCACGCTTTAAGACACAACAACCCAGGCCTTGCATGCGGACAAGAAGCGTGCGGATAGCAATTTGCTTTTTGTCGGCATGCAGTCATAAATGTAATACAGATGAGAGGTTCCAGGAAAAGGGACCGGTAACGCTAACCCAGCAGCAGCACACGTGATGGAACACGAGGAGGGCGGCGCAGGAGGAGAAGGCCACGCTTTGAGACTCAACAACCCAGGCCTTGCATGCGGACAAGAAGCGTGCAGATAGCAATATGCTTTTTGTCGGCATGCAGTCATAAATGTAATACAGATGAGAGGTTCCAGGAAAAGGGACCGGTAACGCTAACCCAGCAGCAGCACACATGATGGAACAGGAGGAGGGCGGCGCAGGAGGGGAAGGCCACGCTTTGAGACACAACAACTCAGGCCTTGCATGCGGACAAGAAGCATGCGGATAGCAATTTGCTTTTTGTCGGCATGCAGTCATAAATGTAATACAGATGAGAGGTTCCAGGAAAAGGGACCGGTAACGCTAACCCATCACAGATGTTCATTGTTCATATTACTTGGTTGGGGTCTGGGAGTGTTGCGTAGTCGTTTCCAATCCAGGATTGATTCATTTTAATTTGAGTCAGACGGTCTGCATTTTCTGTGGAGAGGCGGATACGCCGATCTGTGACGATGCCTCCGGCAGCACTGAAACAGCGTTCTGACATAACGCTGGCTGCCGGGCAAGCCAGCACCTCTATTGCGTACATTGCCAGTTCGTGCCAGGTGTCTAGCTTCGATACCCAATAGTTGAAGGGTGCAGATGGATTGTTCAACACAGCTACGCCATCTGACATGTAGTCCTTGACCATCTTCTCCAGGCGATCGGTGTTGGAGGTGGATCTGCACGCTTGCTGTTCTGTGGGCTGCTGCATGGGTGTCAGAAAATTTTCCCACTCCAAGGACACTGCCGATACCATTCCCTTTTGGGCACTAGCTGCTGCTTGTGTTGTTTGCTGCCCTCCTGGTCGTCCTGGGTTTACGGAAGTCAGTCTGTCGGCGTACAACTGGCTAGAGAAGGGGGAGGATGTCAATCTCCTCTCTAAAGTCTCCACAAGGGCTTGCTGGTATTCTTCCATTTTGACCTGTCTGACTCTTTCTTCAAGCAGTTTTGGAACATTGTGTTTGTACCGTGGATCCAGAAGGGTATAAACCCAGTAATTGGTGTTGTCCAGAATGCGCACAATGCGTGGGTCGCGTTCAATGCAGTCTAGCATGAATTGAGCCATGTGTGCCAGAGTCCTGCCAGAATCCTCATCATCCTCTTGTGAGCATTGTGACAGTTGTGATGCATCATAGTCGTCACCTTCTTCCTGGTCTGCTTCTGCTGACCATTCGCGCTGAATTGTGGAAGTCCAACGTGCACCGCTCTGGCCCTCGTCAGTGGTGGCATGAAATTCCTGCTCCAACTCCAGCTGTTCCTCCTCCTCTTCTTCGTCATAGCTGCTGGGGCCAGCGTTTCCTGAGGCAGATGGCCTGATGTTGGTATCATCACGCTGATCGTTTTCTCCTTCAGATTCCCCCAGTTGCATCATGACAGCTGTTTCCTTGATTTTCAACATTGACTTCTTCAGTAAACACAGCAGTGGTATGGTAATGCTGACTGAAGAGTTGTCACTGCTCACAAGCAACGTGGATTGCTCAAAATTTTGGAGGACTTGGCAGAGGTCCAACATGTTGGCCTAATCGGATCCACAGAAGCTTGGCAGCTGTCCGGATGCGCCTCGGTACTGCGCCGTCATGTACTGGACCACTGCACTCTTCTGCTCGCAAAAGCGGGCTAGCATGTGCAGCGTAGAATTCCAGCGCGTAGGGACATCACACAGCAAGCGATGGTGGGGGAGATTGAAGCGCTCCTGCATCTTGGTGAGTGCCCCTGAAGCAGTACTGGAATTTCTACAATGTTTGGCCACTCGTCGCACCTTCAACAGAAGATCGGCCACGCCTGGGTATGTCCTCAGGAACCGCTGAACTACTAGGTTCATCACGTGCGCCAGGCAAGGGATGTGTGTCAGCTTAGCCAACCTTAAAGCGCGAATGAGATTACTCCCATTATCACACACAACCATGCCCGGTTTCAGGTCCAGCGGTGCCAGCCACCAATCCGTCTGTTCCTTCATTCCCCTCCAAATTTCCTCCCCTGTGTGCTGCTTATCCCCAAGGCAGATCAGCTTCAGCAACGCTTGCTGACGCATGCCAACAGCTGTGCTGCACTGCTTCCACGATCCTACTGCTGCTGGGTTAGCGTTTCCGGATGAGGTACAGCTTTGAGATGCGTTGGAGGAGAAGGAGTCAGAGAGGTAGGTGCTGCTGTTGTTATCCAGTGGGAGGGACGGCGGTGCTGCTGTTTGCGGCGTGGGCAACACCCGCGCCGTAGCAGGTGAGGAATCGCTGCCAGGCTCCACAAGGTTCACCCAGTGCGCGGTAAGGGAGATGTATCGACCCTGGCCGAATGCACTCGTCCAGGTGTCAGTGGTGAGGTGAACCTTGCAGGCAACGGCATTCTTCAAGCTTCGGGTAATTTTGCTGACCACGTGCTCATGCAACTCAGGCACTGCAGAGCGCGCAAAGTGGTAGCGGCTGAGAACCACGTAACGTGGGATGGTCACTGACATCATGCCCTTAAAGCTGTTTGTCTCCACCACTCGATATGGCAGCATTTCGCAGGCCAGAAGCTTGGCTATGCTGGCTGTTAGTGCCACGGCCCGGGGGTCATTTGCTGGCAATTTCCTCTTGCGCTCAAGCATCTCTGAGACAGACAACTGAACCGTAGGGCTGCACACTGAACGGCTGTTGGTTGTTGTGTTTGATGAAGACTGGGAGACCTCAAGAGCACTATTCCGGAAAGTGACAGTGTCAGCGTTGTCTGATGTTTGTGAATGTTGTTGTGAACCACGCAATGGCTGGGCTACTGCTGCTGCTGAGGAGGGTCTGGTGGTGAGTCTGGTGACCCCAAGGGAGGCAGTGTTGCTGGTACCCTGTCCTGCCGCGTTTGCCCACAGAGTGGGATGTTTGGATACCATGTGGCCGGTCATGCTGGTGGTGGAGAGGTTGTTAATATTTTTCCCCCTGCTCAGGCGGGTCTTGCACACCTTGCAAATCACCATGGTACCATCCTCACTGCAGTCTTCAAAGAAAGGCCAGACTTTGGAGCACCTGCCTTGCTGGCGATTTCTGTTTGCGCCTTTTTTGCGTCTCACTTGAACTTCCACGCTTGTGGTGCCTGGAATTTCGCGCCGCCTACCTTGTGGCACAAGGCGAACTCGTGCAGTGGGTTCTTCAACAGACTCATCTGTGCTGCTACGACGGCGATGTTCTCCTTCACATACAAAATCTGGGTCTGTGTCCACATTGTCCATACCCTCCTCCTCTTCCATCTCCTCAAACTCGTCATATGTGATTGTGGGCCGCCGCCGTGGAGTAGAGCTCCCCAGAACCACCTCTGCGCAGCTCACTCCAACGTCGTCTTCCAGATCTTCTCGGCCGACCTCCTGCAATTGAAACCCCTCCTGCCCAACTTGCTCTGGGATTTGGGTTTCAAAGTCCTCGGACTCGCCTTGCATTTCAGTGTGCGGTGCATTTCCCACAGTAAATGGTTGTGAATCCGGGCACAACATTTCTGGCTGTTCCATTGACCTTTGAAAGGTGGAAGTTTGTTGGGCTGGGAATAGCTCCTGCGAATACCCCATTGTGTCCTGAGGAAATTCTTCGGACTGGTTATTTGACAGTTGTGTGCGTGGTGTCGCTGCCGGTTGTGTCAGCTTTGTGCCCACTGGCTCCTTGTAACTGTCTGAGGACTCGGACCTCGTGCGTGATGTGCTGGTGCTGCTTAACCCACTGCTGGACGCTTGAGAGGTCAGGATCATCCAATTAATTATCTGGTCCTGTTCTTTTGGATTTGTGAGGGTTGATTTCCTGGACAACATGGGCGGTATTGAGTGGGTTTTCTTCGGTGCTCCACTGTGGCCTGTACGTGAACCGTCAGGGGAAACACCTCTTCCCTTGCCCCTCCCTCTTTCACAGGATTTCTTCTTCATTTCACTTATCCTTAAAGTACACGCTGACTGGCAGCAGTACAGTGGCAGTACAGAAATGCTATATAGTGGCGGGTGAGCGGTGTACTACTGTTCCCAGCAGAGACACAGAGTGGCAGTAAACACAATGCTATACAGTGGTGGATGAGCGGTGTACACAGAGTGGCAGTAAACACAATGCTATATAGTGTGGGTGAGCGGTGTACTACTGTTCCCAGCAGCGACACAGAGCACAATGCTATACAGTGGTGGGTGAGCAGTGTACTACTGTTCCCAGCAGCGACACAGAGCACAATGCTATACAGTGGTGGGTGAGCGGTGTACTACTATTCCCAGCAGCGACATAGAGCACAATGCTATACAGTGGTGGGTGAGCGGTGTACTACTGTTCCCAGCTGCGACACAGAGCACAAAGCTATACAGTGGTGGGTGAGCGGTGTACTACTGTTCCCAGCAGCGACACAGAGCACAATGCTATACAGTGGTGGGTGAGCGGTGTACTACTATTCCCAGCAGCGACACAGAGCACAATGCTATACAGTGGTGGGTGAGCGGTGTACTACTGTTCCCAGCAGAGACACAGAGTGGCAGTAAACACAATGCTATACAGTGGTGGGTGAGCGGTGTACACAGAGTGGCAGTAAACACAATGCTATATAGTGTGGGTGAGCGGTGTACTACTGTTCCCAGCAGCGACACAGAGCACAATGCTATACAGTGGTGGGTGAGCGGTGTTCTACTGTTCCCAGCAGCGACACAGAGCACAATGCTATACAGTGGTGGGTGAGCGGTGTACTACTGTTCCCAGCAGCGACACAGAGCACAATGCTATACAGTGGTGGGTGAGCAGTGTACTACTATTCCCAGCAGCGACACAGAGCACAATGCTATACAGTGGTGGGTGAGCGGTGTACTACTATTCCCAGCAGCGACACAGAGCACAATGCTATACAGTGGTGGGTGAGCGGTGTACTACTGTTCCCAGCAGCGACACAGAGCACAAAGCTATACAGTGGTGGGTGAGCGGTGTACTACTGTTCCCAGCAGCGACACAGAGCACAATGCTATACAGTGGCGGGTGAGCGGTGTACTACTGTTCCCAGCAGCGACACAGAGCACAATGCTATACAGTGGTGGGTGAGCGGTGTACTACTATTCCCAGCAGCGACACAGAGCACAATGCTATACAGTGGTGGGTGAGCGGTGTACTACTGTTCCCAGCAGAGACACAGAGTGGCAGTAAACACAATGCTATACAGTGGTGGGTGAGCGGTGTACACAGAGTGGCAGTAAACACAATGCTATATAGTGTGGGTGAGCGGTGTACTACTGTTCCCAGCAGCGACACAGAGCACAATGCTATACAGTGGTGGGTGAGCGGTGTACTACTATTCCCAGCAGCGACACAGAGCACAATGCTATACAGTGGTGGGTGAGCGGTGTACTACTGTTCCCAGCAGCGACGCAGAGCACAATGCTATACAGTGGTGGGTGAGCGGTGTACTACTGTTCCCAGCAGTGACACAGAGCACAATGCTATACAGTGGTGGGTGAGCGGTGTACTACTGTTCCCAGCAGCGACACAGAGCACAATGCTATACAGTGGTGGGTGAGCGGTGTACTACTGTTCCCAGCAGCGACACAGAGCACAATGCTATACAGTGGTGGGTGAGCGGTGTACTACTGTTCCCAGCAGAGACACAGAGTGGCGGTAAACACAATGCTATACAGTGGTGGGTGAGCGGTGTACTACTATTCCCAGCAGCAACACAGAGCACAATGCTACACATTGGTGGGTGAGCGGTGTACTACTGTTCCCAGCAGAGACACAAAGTGGCAGTAAACACAATGCTATACAGTGGTGGGTGAGCGGTGTACTACTATTCCCAGCAGCGACACAGAGCACAATGCTATACAGTGGTGGGTGAGCGGTGTACTACTGTTCCCAGCAGAGACACAGAGTGGCAGTAAACACAATGCTATACAGTGGTGGGTGAGCGGTGTACACAGAGTGGCAGTAAACACAATGCTATATAGTGTGGGTGAGCGGTGTACTACTGTTCCCAGCAGCGACACAGAGCACAATGCTATACAGTGGTGGGTGAGCGGTGTACTACTATTCCCAGCAGCGACACAGAGCACAATGCTATACAGTGGTGGGTGAGCGGTGTACTACTGTTCCCAGCAGCGACACAGAGCACAATGCTATACAGTGGTGGGTGAGCGGTGTACTACTGTTCCCAGCAGCGACACAGAGCACAATGCTATACAGTGGTGGGTGAGCGGTGTACTACTGTTCCCAGCAGCGACACAGAGCACAATGCTATACAGTGGTGGGTGAGCGGTGTACTACTGTTCCCAGCAGAGACACAGAGTGGCAGTAAACACAATGCTATACAGTGGTGGGTGAGCGGTGTACTGCTATTCCCAGCAGCAACACAGAGCACAATGCTACACAGTGGTGGGTGAGCGGTGTACTACTGTTTCCAGCAGAGACACAGAGTGGCAGTAAACACAATGCTATACAGTGGTGGGTGAGCGGTGTACTACTATTCCCAGCAGCGACACAGAGCACAATGCTATACAGTGGTGGGTGAGCGGTGTACTACTGATCCCAGCAGAGACACAGAGTGCCAGTAAACACAATGCTAGACAGTGGTGGGTGAGCGGTGTACTACTATTCCCAGCAGCGACACAGAGCACAATGCTATACAGTGGCGGGTGAGCGGTGTACTACTGTTCCCAGCAGAGACACAGAGTGGCAGTAAACACAATGCTATATAGTGTGGGTGAGCGGTGTACTACTGTTCCCAGCAGCGACACAATGACTGGGGGGACTCTTGCTAGCCTGGCTGGAGAGAGAACTACCCTGCCTGCCTACCCAAATCTAAACCCACAGACAAATGGCGGAGAAATGACGTGGATCGGGTATTTCTTTACCCGAACCACGTGACCCGTTCGGCCAATCAGAGTGCGTTCGGGTCCGAACCACGTGACCCGTTCGGCCAATCACAGCGCTAGCCGAACGTTCGGGGAACGTTCGGCCATGCGCTCTTAGTTCGCCATATGGCCGAACGGCTTGGCCGAACACCATCAGGTGTTCGGCCGAACTCGAACATCACCCGAACAGGGTGATGTTCTGCAGAACCCGAACAGTGGCGAACACTGTTCGCCCAACACTAGCGGAGGCCTCCATCCTTCTTTTTCACAAAAAAGAAACCGGACCCTGCTGGGGACCGAGTTGGACGAATAAAACCCTTAGCTAAATTTTCTCGGATGTATTCTTGCATGGCTAATTTCTCTGGCCCAGATAAATTATAGAGATGACCTCTAGGGGGCATACAACCAGGCCTGAGATCAATGGGGCAATCAAAAGGATGGTGTGGAGGAAGTTTATCTGCTGACTTGGGACAAAACACGTCCGCAAATTCGGAATACTGATCTGGCAATCCCTTTATTTGAATCTTGGTTTTACCTAAGGTTACCTTCGCTAGACAATGATGATAGCAATGGGTGGACCAGCTCGTTAGCTGACCTGTAGCCCAATTGATCTGAGGCGAGTGAAGTTGTAACCATGGCATACCAAGAATGATCTTGGAGGTTGTCATTCGCAAAACCAGAAACTGTAAATCCTCTTTATGTAACACCCCCACCGTGACCCTTAACTCTGGGGTCTGAGACAAAGGGTGGTTACTCTGCAGGGGGGAGTCATCCACTGCAGTGACCAGAATCTGTTGTTTCAACAGAGAAATTGGAACCCCCAATTTCTTAGCAAACTCGTAATCCATAAAGTTGGCTGCTGAGCCAGAATCAATGAAGGCCTCAGTGGTCTCAGTCTTATCTTTCCAAGCTACGGTACAAGGGAGAAGCAAACGTTTATTGTCTAGAGGTAACGACTGCGCGCCTAGGGTATTACCTCCGACTACACCTAGGTGGCATAGTTTCCCGACTTTTTGGGACAATTCTGCACTTTATGACCCCCCTCTGCACAGTACAGACAAAGCTGCTCTGTCTCTCTGTGCTTCCGTTCCACCCGAGACAATCTCGACCGACCAATCTGCATTGGTTCAGGTGGAGGCGAAACGGGTGGAGATGAAACAGATGGGGGAGCAGCGTAGGATACATATCTCACATTGTTCCTACCCCGAGTCTGCCTTTGATAACGTAGGCGGCGATCAGTTCTGATGGCTAATGCAATGGCCTCATCAATAGACTTCGGTTCAGGATGACCCAACATTAGATCAGAGACTGCGTCTGACAACCCTGACAAAAAACAGTCCAGAAGTGCGAATGAGTCCCATCTAGCTGACACTGCCCACTTCCTGAACTCTGCTGCATAGTTCTCCACCGGACCCTTGCCCTGCTGTAGTGTCTTGAGCTTCCGCTCAGCGGTAGAGGCAATGTCCGGATCATCATAAATTATAGCCATAGCTTTAATAAATTCCTCCACTGAGGTCAGGGCCGATTGCCCTGTCTGAAGACTATATGCCCAGGTCTGGGAATCCCCTGACAACAAAGTCTTAATAAAGGTTATTCTCTGTGCCATGGTTCCTGATGAATTAGGCCTTAACTCAAAGTATGACAACACTCTATTTCTAAAATTCCGGAAGTCAGATCTGTGACCAGAAAACCTTTCAGGTACATGCATACGTATGTCTGTGCTAGGAGGGGATCGCACTGAATTCACAGCCGTCTGAAAGACTTGTACAGTCCTAGACAAAGCATTGATTTGGGTCTGGTAACTGTGCAGCACTCGGGTGTAATTCTCCACCGAAGTGGTGAGTGCATCAAGACGGCTGTTGAGTGCGTCCATTTGGGTTTGGTCTGCCGTTCTGTAACGTTCCGTGTCAGCACACAGAGAGAATCTGATCATTGGTGATCTGCAGTATCACCAAGAATGCAGATACAATAATACAATAATACAATAACATTTCTATAGCACTTTTCTCCCATAGGACTCAAAGCACTTAGGCTCTCTCAGATTCAGTAATTAGTAGGATGAAGTATTCACACAACAAAAGTTATATTTCTGCAAATGCCAGACTGAACAGGTGGGTTTTCAGTCTGGATTTAAACACATCCAGGGATGGGGCTGTCCTGATCTGTTGCGGTAAGGAGTTCCAAAACATAGGGGCAGCATGACAGAAGGCTCTGGGACCAAAAGTTTCCAAGTGGACTCTGGATATAGATATATAATATATAAGATATATAACTGATTACGGATGATCTGCAGAATCACCAATAATACAGATATAGTACTTACCTCTGGACACCTGTATATAATAGTGAGTGTTTGGTGTAACAGTATGACTTTGAGTAACGCACCTGAGGAGCAGGTGATCTTAGGCAGAATGGGCAATACTGCTCTCGGAGAGCACAGAAACCTTCCAGCAGCCTGAGACTCTCCAAGGGGTGGAGTTAGGCTGTAGGTAGGAAAGACCAGAGAGTGAGTGACACCTGAAGGTGGATGTCACTGACAGATCTGGAGACTATCTCTTAAGGGAAGAGATAGCTCTCGAGATCAGGCAAGCCAGGTCGGCAACACACAGACAGACAAAGTACAAAGACAGAAAAACTGATTCGGTATCCAAGGCAGGCAGGGTTTGGCAACATAATATCAAATAAGCGTGGTACCGAATCAGATAGCAGAGGAATAGTCAGGAAAGCAATAGGTCATAACAGATATCAAACAATGCCTAGTCTTGGGTGTGAGGTCCGTGGTCTCTACACCCTGGAACTAGTCTGATGTATAACAGAATGATAACACAAGTTCCCTAATCTTGGGTGTGAGGTCCATGGTCTCTACACCCTGGAACTAGTCTGATGTATAACAGAATGATAACACAAGTTCCCTAGTCTTGGGTGTGAGGTCCGTGGTCTCTTCACCCTGGAACTAGTCTGAATTATAACAGAATGATAACACAAGTTCCCTAGTCTTGGGTGTGAGGTCCGTGGTCTCTACACCCTGGAACTATAAAATTAAAAACAATGGTGCACAAGCCAGCCTGGGGCCCCGGGAACTCTCACTGCCCGGGGCCCCAGAACCAGCATGTAACACCATATGTGAGCGCAGTCAAGCCCTGGAGCTGCCACCCCCAAGAGCCTGTCCCCAACTGCTCTGAAACTTACCAAACACACAAAGGGAAATACTCACTCCCAAACAGTCCTCTGCTGCTTTATAAAGCCTGCAGGCTGCTTAGAAGCCAATAAGAAGTGCACACACACGTTACACCTAGTCTGCAGTGATTAATCAAGCAGAAGCTGAGCAGGTCAGCCAATCGTTGGAGAAGGCTTCAGTTGCATATAGACAATGGCTATATGACCAGCAAGGGGCACCAGTGTGCACGATATTCCCTCTCATCTGCCCCCCTCCTAACTAAACTGCATGGGAATCTACAATAAAATTAAAAACAATGGTGCACAAGCCAGCCTGGGGCCCCGGGAACTCTCACTGCCCGGGGCCCCAGAACCAGCATGTAACACCATATGTGAGTGCAGTCAAGCCCTGGAGCTGCCACCCCCAAGAGCCTGTCCCCAACTGCTCTGAAACTTACCAAACACACAAAGGGAAATACTCACTCCCAAACAGTCCTCTGCAGCTTTATAAAGCCTGCAGGCTGCTTATAAGCCAATAAGAAGTGCACACACACGTTACACCTAGTCTGCAGTGATTAATCAAGCAGAAGCTGAGCAGGTCAGCCAATCGTTGGAGAGGGCTTCAGTTGCATATAGACAATGGCTATATGACCAGCAGGGGGCACCAGCGTGCAGGATATTCCCTCTCATCTGCCCCTGCATCTGCAGTCAAGCAGGTAATTTTATTGTAGACTCCCATGCAGTTTAGTTAGGAGGGGGGCAGATGAAAGGGAATATCCTGCATATAGAGGATGGAAAACTTTTTTTATCTCAGAAAGACCGCAGCTTCTGATGAGAAGCCATCGGTTTTTCTGCAGGGGATTTAGATCAATGAAAGGGAACCATGTTCCCATTCATTGATCTCCGGGCTACCCAGGGGTGGCATGTGAGCAATCTCACTGAAGCACGAATCAGCACTGCAGAAGCTGCCTGAATGTGAGGATCATGTCCAGGCAGCATAAATGGTTAAACATCAGCATGTCACACATCGTGTATCAGCATCATGTAAACATCACGAAGCAGGAAAAAAGGGCGCATTGTGCCGCTGTTACCTTCGGGCGCACCATTGACTTTAACGTATAAACTGTAATTATAGTTTAAAATACTGACTTTCGTGCGCCGTTCACGGGGGATTCGATTGCGCCGTTTTAAAAAAGTTTAAAACTTAATTTATCGTGTTAAAGTGTGATATGCGTTGCCACGTTGCCTTGTGTACATTTATGAAACGATATTTATTGTTGTATTTTTTTCCCATTTTCCTTTTGAAACATTAATTATAGTTTTCACTGAATTATCGGCTTTTATCATCTGTAATACTTTTATTTTGTTGAAAATGTGTAACTATTTTGATTATGATTATGATTATAAGATGATTGTAATCTGTAATTGACAAAAAAAAAATATTAATTTTTTCTTATATAAAATTATATAAATGTGTGTGCTCTAACTTGTAAAGTTTGATTCCCAGTCAGGAAAGAATCCACTGTGCTATTGTGTTTTTTTTATTTTTTTGTAAGATTTTATCCCCCTTGAATAATACGTCATGAATGGTATCGAACGAATTCACTCCATCTGTTCTTTGAAATGTATCTACTGCAATTCATGTATTTTTCCACTGTCTTTGTATGTGATGATTGAGTGTGCAATAACTGTTATGTGTCGCTGGTATAATTGAAAATATAAAGATCATTATTGTGCACTGTTTTTGCTTTTGAAAAATAGTATAGTATTTTTTTTTGTTATTACAAAATAAAAAAAAAATTAAAAAAAATTGTACGTAGAATCAAACATGTAAGGTGTGGTTCAAAGTCTGTAACTCTACCACTGAGCTATGTTATCCCTCTAAAGAACATAGTTTTCACAATGTTGATATCTGCATCCTCACGGCGTTAGTCGGTACCTATGCTATCTAGTGGTTGAAAATTATACTGCATGTAGTTTATTTTTTTCAATGTGTATACACTAGTGTATATTTGCTGTCTTATTGTTGTGTAGAGTACTTTAAAAAAAAATATTTTAGAAATTTTCTTCCAAGCAGTGTATATTCTTTTTTAGCCTAGTGCACGCCATATATATAATTGAAATGTATTACTGAAATGGAGTGATTACATGAAAAACAAGAAATAGATCTCTCTCTCAATTTCTCTCTCTTTCTCTCTCTCTCTCTCTCTCTCTCTCTCTCTATTTCTCTTTCTCTCTCTCTCTTTCTCTCTCTCTCTTTCTTTCTCTCTCTCTCTCTTTCTCTGTCTCTCTTTCTCTATAGATTAGATGAATGTGTGCAAGAAAATATTTCAATCCAAACTGGTTATTCCACCAATGTAGATCATTGTGGAGTGTTTGTTTTTCCTGCATGGTTTGTCTTAATCTCATGAGTTTTTTGTAAGTGAATTATTTGTTTTATAGAAATTATTTGATTATGTATATTATTATTTTTTTATATTTATAAAGTGCAAAAATATTATTCAGCGCTGGATAATAATTTTTGTTATAATCAATATTTTGTGGTGATATAAAGCTATTTGACAATCCAGGAATACAGTACAGTATGTACAGTATCTCCATGCTCCCACCTTGTTACCATACAAGGTAATGCTTATTCAGTCACTGGATGGGAGCATGGAGATTTGGCTAGTTAGGTTCACTGAAATACATATAATGGGTTTACCGTAATAGATCAGGTAGCATTATGTAGCGTAATAGATCAGGTAGATCAGGTAGCATGATGTGTATTATCCTGTTGAAAGGCTTAAAATCTAGAGGTAGAGGTAGGGACATGTGATGGACATGCGAGGCCTAGTATTGAATGAAAGACAGGGAGAGTGGTTGTCAGTGGGTTTGAATGTAGCGTGTGGGAGTGAGGCCAAGCATTGAATGGAAGAGAGGGAGAGTGGTTGACAGTGTGTTTGAATGTAGAGAGTGGGAGTGAGGCCTAGCATTGAATGAAAGACAGGGAGAGTGGTTGACAGTGTGTTTGAATGTAGAGAGTGGGAGTGAAGCCTAGCATTGAATGAAAGAGAGGGAGAGTGGTTGACAGTGGGTTTGAATGTAGAGAGTGGGAGTGAGGCCTAGCATTGAATGGAAGACAGGGAGAGTGGTTGACAGTGTGTTTGAATGTAGAGAGTGGGAGTGAGGCCTAGCATTGAATGGAAGACAGGGAGAGTGGTTGACAGTGGGTTTGAATGTACAGAGTGGGAGTGAGGCCTAGTATTGAATGAAAGACAGGGAGAGTGGTTGTCAGTGGGTTTGAATGTAGTGTGTGGGAGTGAGGCCTAGCATTGAATGAAAAACAGGGAGAGTGGTTGTCAGTGGGTTTGAATGTAGAGAGTGGGAGTGAGGCCTAGCATTGAATGGAAGACAGGGAGAGTGGTTGACAGTGGGTTTGAATGTAGAGAGTGGGAGTGAGGCCTAGCAATGAATGAAAGAGAGGGATAGTGGTTGACAGTGGGTTTGAATGTAGCGAGTGGGAGTGAAGCCTAGCATTGAATGAAAGAGAGGGAGAGTGGTTGACAGTGGGTTTGAATGTAGAGAGTGGGAGGTACCTTGCTTGCACCTGTAAGGTAAATGACACAAAAGATGAACTTTTATAAGGAAAATATACGCCATAAAATGTTAATACTTCATTAGAAGAAAAATCTAATAAAGTACTATAGCTATACACGTACAACATACAAATACTTCAAAGATTACTAATTAAAATAAAACAATTCATAAGAGTGAAAGAGAAAATATTCTAAACGTACAATCTTGATTATTACATTATTGATGACATCAATTAATTATCCAATGAAAACAAACATCACTTACAATTCTTTACATACAGTTTGTTACATGAACACTAGGTGGCGTAAAACAGATTACAATACAAATCAAATCAAAGATAGCTTTATTGGCATGACCAACATTCATTACAGGTATTGCCAAAGCAAGGGGAAATAGGGGACATGGGAGGGGGTGGGGTAGGGGGACAATGGCTAAGCAGTCTGTGGACATTTTTTTAGGTTTACAGTTCCGTTATGCTCCTCTCAGTCTGTGGCATGCAGTGACATAGTGTGCAGCGATTGTCACTGTGGATTCCTCTTCTCCTAGTAGGATATATGTTTTTCTCTCATCTTCTAGTGTGAGAAAGTCTGGGAATAGTTCCAACAATTTCTTAAAGTAAGTGTCCCTGGTTGCAGTATATTTGGGGCAGTGCAGCAGGAAGTGGCTTTCATCCTCAAGGGTCTTCTGCTCACAGTGTTGGCAAAGTCTCTCCTCCCTGGGTTTGTACGTCTGTCTGTGTCTCCCAGACTCTATTTCGAGGTTGTGAGCACTTAATCTGTAGACACTCAGGATTTTCCTCTCTTGAGAGTTTTGCAGCTTTTCCAGGTATGGGGCCATTTTATATTCTCTTTGTAGAGACTGGTATATGGCTAGCTTTTGTGACTGTTTTATTTCACTCCTCCATTTTTCCACATAGTCTTCTTTGCTCTTAGCTGTGGTGTGTTTTATGTGGACTTTTGTTATGACCTGTGGGTCGGGGGTTGGAGGGAGAATAGAGCTGACCACGACTTTCAGTGCACACGGCTTTTCTTGGTCTTCATTGTGCAGCATGGCTTTGTAGTGGGGTGAGTCGGGGCTGCTGCTCTGTAGGTGGGCCCAGAAGGACAACACTCTCTTCTGTATCTCAAGCAGTAATGGGAATCTCCCCAGCTCAGCTCGGCAGGCATTGTTTGAGGTACTCCGATGGACATGGAGAAGGTGTTTGCAGAACTCAAGGTGGAATATTTCTGTTGGGCTGGATTCCCATTTTGATTGGTCTGGGTAGGTGGTGGGGCCCCATATTTCACTTCATACAGTAGGATTGGGGTGATGACACTGTCAAAAACCTTCAGCCAGACCTTTACTGGTGGTTTGAGGTGGTACAGTTCTTTCCTGATGGCATAGAACGTTCAGCATGCTTTGGCTTTTAGGGCCTCCATGGCTGACTTAAGGCTTCCTGATTGGTTCATTTCCAGACCAAGGTAGGTATATTTATCAGTTCTGCTGATTTCACAGTCATTGAGTATAAAGGATGGGCTCTGGGCTGACCTGTTTTTCCTCTGGAACACCATGGTTTTGGTTTTCTTTAGATTAATGGGGAGTGCCCATGTTGTGCTAAATTTCTCCAGGGTTTCTAGGCTGTCTTGTAGACCTTCTTTAGTTGGTGATATCAGTAAGAGGTCATCTGCATACAGTAAGAATTTCACTGTTGTGTCATGCAGGGTGAGTCCTGGTGCTGATGAAGTCTCTAGGGCTGAGGCTAATTTGTTGATGTATATGTTGAAAAGTGTTGTACTCAGGCTGCAACCCTGTCTTACCCCCCGACCCTGGAGGAAAAAAGGGGTTCTTTTCCCATTTACTTTCACACTGCACTTGTTCCCAGTGTATGAGCTCTTTATGACATCATATGTTTTCCCTCCTACTCCGCTCTCTAGGAGTCTCAGGAACAAACCTGGATGCCACACTGAGTCAAAAGCCTTTTTAAAGTCCACAAAGCAGGCAAATATTTTTCCCTTTCTTTGTCTGTGTACATGGTGCTTGATAAGGGTGTGCAGGGTGTAGATGTGGTTGGTGGTGCGATGGTTTGGCATAAAACCTGCTTGGCTCTTACTGATAACATTGTGCTGTGTGAGAAAGGTGAGGATTCTCTTATTCAGGATGCTGTTGAACAGTTTTCCCAGTGTGCTGCTCACACAGATGCCTCTGTAGTTGGCTGGTTCATAGCGATCTCCACTCTTGTAAATAGGAGTTATGAGCCCTTCATTCCAGACTTCAGGGAAGTAATCGGCGTACAGGACCAGGTTGAATAGTTTCCATATTGCAGCATGGATTTCTGGGGTGCCAGATCTGATCATTTCTGATAGGATTCCATCTGTGCCACTAGCTTTTTTGCCTTTCATGGATTGTATCTTCTCTTTTATTTCCTCCAGTGTGAAAGGTGTGTCAAGTGGGTTTTGAAAATCTTTCACCTTCTCCTCCAGGTTCTTTAATTTGCTGAATATTTGTACTTGTTCTGGGCTGAGTTCTTTTATAGGAATGTCTCTGTATAGGTCTTTGAAGTATTGTAGCCAGACTTGGCCATTTTGGATATGCTGATTATTTTGTTTGGGTTTTTTGCCAATTTGTTTCCAGGTCTTCCAAAAGGAGTTGTCTTGCAGGGATTCTTCAAGCCGTTCGAGTCGATTTTGGATGTGATTTTGTTTTTTCTTTTTAATGGTCGCTTTATATTGACGTTGTGTGGCGTCATGTGCTGTCCTCAATTCTATTTTGTTTGGATGTCTGTGTTTTTTGTTTGATATGGCTCGTAGGTTGTTTCTTAGTGACTTGCATTCACTGTCGAACCATTTGTTTGAGTTTTTATTTGATGGTCTCTTTTGGGCAGTCCTTCTTATTTTGGCCATTTCTGCAATGGTGTGTAATATCTGGTTGAAGTACTTTGCTGCTTGCTGCACACCTTGTTGATCAGGGTTGTAGGTATACATTTGATAGTCCAGAAGTAGCTGTATTGCTTCTGGTCTGTTGAGAGTCTCCTTGTACTTTATGGTTGATTCTCTGGACCATTTAAAAGTGGGTGGTAGGTTACACAGGCTTCCTGGATGTTGTTGTACAGAGGGTTTGCTTGAAGAATTGATGTATAGTAGGATTTGGTTGTGGTCTGACAGGTGTGATTGTGGGGTGACTATGAGAGCGCGGATACTTGCAGGGTCCATGTCACTGATGGCATAGTCCACCACACTACTACCTACATGGGAGTTTAGTGTATATCTCCCTAGAGAGTCCCCCTTGGTTCGGCCATTAAGGATGTGAAGTCCTAGACCTTTGCAGAGGTTCAGCAGTTGTTTCC
Source organism: Hyperolius riggenbachi (assembly GCF_040937935.1). Taxonomy (NCBI): domain Eukaryota; kingdom Metazoa; phylum Chordata; class Amphibia; order Anura; family Hyperoliidae; genus Hyperolius; species Hyperolius riggenbachi. The sequence goes on from NC_090650.1 coordinate 165,497,533, forward strand.
CATACTTATTGACTGTGCTGTCATAGCTGTTTCTATCTTTCTGTATGGTTTCAGGGCAGAGCTGGGACAAGGTCCTCCAGCACCCAAGGCTGAGACACCAAAGTGCGCCCCTCCATCCCTCCCACCCCAGCCATCACACACTGATTGCTATTAGACTAAGAGGCGCCACAGGGCCCACAACCTCCCCAACACCTTAATATCTAGTTATCTGGCTTGCAGTCACTGCCATGTATCCCCTTTTCTTATTTCTTTCTGCTTCAAACACAATTAGGAATGACAGCTGAATGAATTCTGCGCTCCCTCCTACACTGCGCCCTGAGACTGGAGCCTCTCCAGCCTATGCCTTGGCCCGGCCCTGTTTCAGGGTACTGGGTCTCAGGTCCAAATATATGGAAATTGCCTTCTGAGGTGAGGTAGTCTTTTTCTGTTCCTGTTCTGGCATTTAGGTCACCATAGATAAGTATTTTCCCCAAGGTTTGGAAGTCAGCAGCTTCCCTTTGTAGGACTTGGTAGCTCTCTGGATTAGAGTATGGTGATTCTGCTGGTGCAATATATGCAGCACAGAGGTAAATGTCAGTCTGAGAAGAGATGATGGGGCTGCTTAACTTTAACCAGATGTGGCTCTTCCCTCTCTTCACTGGTTTGATGTATTCTTGGAGCTCCTCCTTATACCAGATTATAATCCCTCCTGAGCAACGGCCCTGCTTGATATGTTTGTGTTTCTGGGCTGCGACAGTGAATTCCCGATAACCAATGGGTACTGATGACTCGTCCTCTGTCTGGGTCCATGTCTCTAGGAGGATCTGTATGTCCACCTTTCTTAGTCGTTCTTCAAAGTCTGGGTCGTTTATTTTGGTTCCAAAAGCTGAAGCATTCAAGCCTTGAATATTCCAGCTGATAATTATGAGGGGTTTCATATTGTGTTTGGTTTTATTTACCTTGTAATGAGCTGTTTATAGGGCAGTCAGTTTTCCACAGTCCATCCTTGAGCATATTGTGTGTGGAAAGAAGCAGTTTCCTTAGTTCTTATGCAATGTCAGTGCTCTGTGGTGTTATCTCAGTTGTAGGTCTTGTGGTGGCTGGGTTCCTCCTTTGTTGCCATCTCAGGGGATTCACATTTTGGTTTACCGAGCGATTTATGTTATGCCTTTTGGGGGTAGTCTGGCTTGGATTGGCTGGTGCTGCCGCTGTCTGCGGTCTGGACGTCAGGGGCCTGTTAAGTACCAGGTCTTTAAACTCTTTTGCCAGCAGGCTCACTCCTTGCTTATTGAGGTATTTATTGTCATATAGATGCTGATCTGATATAGAGAAATGTTCTGCCAGTTGTAGGTTTGCTGATGGGCTGATTTTGGTAGTCAGCTGCTTATTTATATTCTGGATTGTCTGGGGAGAGATGTCTTTTCTTGGTAGCAATTTAGACAAAATGATTTTGGAGCTAGGGAATTGTTTTTCTGTGGCCATTATTAAGGAGGACAGTTTGTCTGCAATGAGGTCTTGTCTATTGTCCAGGTTGTTTGTCCCTGTATGTATGATGATATGCTTAGGGGCAGTGAAGTTTGGCTTGTTTATGGCCTCTGCTGCTTTTTCAATTGTTGGGCAGGGTATTGTTTTAACATGTTTCCCAGGAAAAATACGTCTTGTATTGATGTATTTCCCATTAGAATCAATTATCAGTGCTATGTCAAAGCTTGGTCTCTTTGGCTGGAGTCTCTCTGCAGAGGTGTTATTGCTGCTCTTTGAACTTTGAGATGTGTTTTCCGTTTGCTTTGTTTCATGGCCCTGTGAACTTGAAATGCAGATCTCTTGATTTGTTTCTCTTGGGTGTGTTTGTGGAGCCGTTTCCCTGGGCTGGATGTTTATTTGTTTAAGGCTTGCAATCTCTTGTTTAAGCTGGTTGTTTTCAGCTTGCAGTCTTTCACTTGCATCTTTAAGTGACTTCAAATCCGTTTTTAGTTGGTTAATTGTAATCTCATTGTCACTTTTGTTTTTTGCAATCTGCTCTCTGAAAAGATGAAAGTCTCTTTCCAGTTCAGATAAACTGTTTTGAGGGTGTCTTGTGTGGGATGTGATGTTTTCACACCAGATGCAGCCTTGCCTCTGGAGGATGGTTTGGTAGGTATATGTCCACTGTTAATGGCATCAGGATCTGGCTGGTTTTCTATTTGACCTATTACTTGATTTTGCATGTGAGGATACAGCTTTTCAAACTCATCCAGGTAGTGTTGTACACCTTGTATCAGGATTGTGCCATTGTGGTACACGCTAACAGTCAGCAAAACCGTCTCTGAGTCTTCATGATCCATAATTCTTATTTGTTTCCCTTTTGGTATACTTCCTAATTCAGTGTTCTTGAATTGGTGGCAGATAGCATTATGCCAGGCCTCGGTTTCCTCTGTGTGGAATAACAGATCTGTTTTTATTCTGGGTTTAGATGAGAAGTCTGCATAAAGAGTCTCTGGGTTATCTTGAATTATTTTCTGTTTTTGAGCTTTCTTAGCTTTCTTGCTTTTGCTCTTGGGTGTGTAAACAATCTCCAGGGTGTCAGACAGAGACCCCCTGCTGGTTGTGCTGGGCTCATCTGTAACATGGCTAGTCTTTTGTTCTGCTGGTTTTAAGCTTTCCATTGTAAAATGGCTAAGTAAACTGTTCTTATTTCTATAGAGAATGTAATATTTAGCAGAATGCCCTTACCTTAAAGGACTCAGTTCTGCAGACTTGGCCGATTCTGGAGATGGTTTCTGCTGTTAGGATCTGTTGGTTGACAGGATTTGGTTTGCTGCTGCTGCTGCTTGCTTTCCTTTGATATTCTCTGCTTTTCTTCTGAGTGGTCCTCTGAGTGGTCCAGCTTGATAATCCTTTTTGTTGTCTTTTTATTGTTTTTCCTTCTTTTCATTCAGATTTCATTCAGATTGTTTGCATTTTAAGCTTTAGTCTTCTATAGGTTGCTTCATTTTTCAGATTATTTCCCTTTAGTTGCTCATTACAAGGTAACATTAGGTGGGTATTCAGGAGCTCATGCTTAGAGCTGCTTCCATCTCAACAGCAGCTATCTAATTTCTCTAGCTATATGCTACATTACACGTCTTTAACAAGTACATAACAGACTTTATTTTTTATGGAAGGCACAACTGTTCACAAAACACTTGATGGTGTAACGGTAGGTGAGATGCTTTTAGACTCCAAGGTGGTGAGTTTGGTTCCTACCACATACATTTTTTTTTAATCTATAATTTTACAATCATATTTATTTACAATATTTATTTCTCTAATTTATTAATGAAATTATGACGACATTCATTTCGTACATCATTTGGATACGCTACGCACTTCAAATACAACGCTAAACTATATTTACAGTTTTCATACGTTTTAATTGACATTACAAATTTTAGACAAACTATATTTATCCACTTCGCATCCAGACCTTGTTTTCCCCTTATTGACCAGAGCAGTTTTGACACTTTAGCGGTGTCCCTGTTTAATCACCAATAACTTCATCTGTACTCGTGCTACTTAAATGATCTATACATCGTTTTTTTCAAGACAAACTAAGCTTTCATTGGGGGGTATTTGGTCACAAATAAAATGTTCCTCTCTATGCATTTTAATGGGAAAAAAGGGGGGGAAAATAAAAAATGCATCATTTCTCAATTTTGACCAATTTCTGTTTAAAAATAAAAAGTGCGATTGACATAAAAACTGTGCAACCAGTTAAAGTCACCCCAGTATAGATATCCAGATGTGTCCCCAGTATCACCCCCCTCCCAGTATAGCCAGATGTGTCCCCAATATCAGCCCCCCCAGCATAGCCAGATGTGTCCCCTGTGTTTGCCACCCCCAGAATCGATTGACAGATGCACCCCCAAGAATAGTGCCCCTCTTTATAGCCAGATGTGTCCCCTGGATCAGGATTACCCCATTATAGTCAGATGTACCCCCAAGATTAGTGCTGCCCCCCATTATAACCAAATGTGCCCCCAGTATTAAGTTATGGGCCCCCCAGGTGCCCAGATGTGAAAAATGTGTAAACCCCCCCTCCCCTTGGTTACTCAGATGTCCCCCCCCCCCGTGCATATGCACCCCCCCTTTACATATCCCCCCCCCCCCCAATAATCTATAGATCCAGATGCACCCCCCCCCCCATTAGGCAGCCCCCTCGGCACACAAATAGTTAAAAAAATGCACAAGCAAGCAGCCACACTCACCTACCTTGGTCCTGCGACTGTCTTGAAGCCTGATCCTCCGATCACCGCTCTGAAGTCAGCCGCATATTGCCGGTAACCCGGGTCCCGGCTTGATGACGTCATCAAGCCGGGACCCGGATTTCCGGCAATATGCGGCTGACTGCAGAGCGGTGATCGGAGGATCAGGCTTCAAGACAGTCGCAGGACCGAGGTAGGTGAGTGTGGCTGCTTGCTTGTGCCTTTTTTTTAACTATTTGTTCGCCGAGGGGGACAGATGAAGGATCGCTGCAGTTCACTACTGCAGCGATCATTCATGGGAGGAGGGTATACTAATTGGCCAAAAGGGAACATGTTCCCTTCCACCAATTAGTATTGCAGCTGACAGTGCCGGAGGGTGCGCTCTGAAGCGCACCCGATCGTGCACAGCAGGGCTGCAAGGAGGTCAGTATATCTACGTCACTGTGGCTTGGAGGGTGCCACAGCTGACGTAGATATACTGTAGTGGAGGACAAAGTGGTTAAAAACCGATACAACTATAACTTATGTCACTATAAATATAGTTTTAAATTAAACCATTCGCCTGTAAAACTATAAATACAGTTTGAAACAGAAAATAACTAATTGAATACATAAATAACGTTTTGATGAAATTTACGTCTGCAATTCGCGCCTTTATTTCCTTGCGCCATTAAAGTATGTACGCAAACATCAGCATGTTGCATATGTGCATCGTGTATCACCCAGTATCAATGACACCCGGCGTATAAGACGACCCCTGACTTTTCAAAAGATTTTCGTAGTAGTCTTATACACCAGAATATACAGTGCTTGTAACAATCGGTGTAACACAGAGAGGGTCTGATTACCGGTGAACTGCAGTCTCACCAGGAATACAGAATATACCCGATTATTGGTGATCTGCAGTATAACCGATAATCAGATATATGCACTAACCTCTGGACACCAGGAAGAACAAGTGAGTGTTTAGATGCAACAGTATACTTTAAATACTTCACCAGAAGTATGTTCCTTCCTATGGCCTAGACTCTCCAGGAGGGAGGAGCTAGGCTGAAGGTAGGAAGGTCAGAGCGTGAGTGACACCCGAGTGGGAGGGTGTCACTAACAGGTCTGGGAACTGCCTCTAACAGTAAGGCCAGTTCTCGAGGTCGGCAAGCCAGGTCGTTACCACACAGACAGATAAGGTACAGAATCAGGATACAAATACACAGTCCAGGAATGAGCAGAGTTTGGCAACAGGATATCAGAAATAGCAAGGAACAAGATCAGAGTTCAGAGGAATAGTCAGGCAGGCAGAAGGTCATAACAAATTATACTATTCAATGTTCCTAATGCTAAGGTGTGAGCGCCTTGATGTCAACACCTTTGGAAACTATGCTAGAACACAGATACAGACAAGGTCTGAGTGCTACCACGTTGTGATCGCAACGGCAGACAACCAGAGAATGCCCAGCACCCAGTATATATAGTAAAGCGCTCTCCAGCGCCTCCCCTAAGTGCTGGACATTGGTCAGGTGGTGAAACTGCAGTCTCACCAGGAATACAGAATATACCCGATTATTGGTGATCTGCACCCCACAGGTGGTGAAAATGTCAGCTGACCAGCCTGGTCAGCTGACCCTTTTCTGGCTGTCATATAAGCTCTGCCTCTCAGCGCGCGCACGTTCTTCTGAATCTGTGTGGACTAGCAGTCCCAGCCACACCAGACATGTCTTGCAATGCAACCATTGACTCAAGCGTGGGGACCGCCGCCCCGCTCTCTAAGCGAGCGGCGGTTTCCCCGCGTCCGGCCGCAATGTCAGCTGCTCTGCCATGCGTGCAATCTGCCGCCTCCAACGCGGACTCCACCGCTCTGTCCATGCAGCAAGCGGCGGTTTCTCTGCGTTGTGCCGCCATGTTAGACACGGCAACAGCCGCCTTACTCTGAGCCTTTGCGGCGGCTTTTCAGCGTTTCCTCACAGTACTTAAAGAGACACTGAAGCGAAAAAAAAAATATGATATAATGAATTGGTTGTGTACTATGAATAATTACTAGAAGATTAGCAGCAAAGAACATATTCTCATACTTTTATTTTCAGGTATATAGTGTTTTTTCTAACATTGCATTATTCTATAATATGTGCAGATTACACAACACTCAGCATTCAAAATGATTCTTTCAGAGCAGTCTGTGAAGTAATGACATCTCCTCTGGCAGAGGAAAAGTAAATAATCCAGGAACAGTTGAGATAATAAAAGTCAGATAACAGCCCTCTCCACGACTAACTTAGTCGGAGAGCTTAATGGCTTGTTTGCATAGAGATAACAACTGGAGTTTCTCAACTCTTCCTGTACTGGAAACAATTAGACTGATGTATCTGATCTTAATGTTTTATTACTTAGTACTACACATACAAATCATAATATCATAATTTTTTTTTCGCTTCAGTGTCTCTTTAACTATAATGTTTACACCCACCTCGGCGAATGTTTATATTGTTCCACTGAGAGTTCCTGGTCAGGTCAGTTGGTTAGATGGTAATAGGTAATTTTTAGCCCAGTGGTTTAAATGCTTGTGCTTATCACTCCAGAGGTTTTTCTGGCCTTATTTGTTTTGTGTTTGGGTCTTACAGCACGGGCCCTGTTAAATTGGACTTGAAATGGTTATTACTTTATCTATCTGATTGCTAATACTTTTACACTTATAACTCACAATATCTATTGCCTATCTTTTGTTTTTGTAAGAAATTGATTTTATGCACAATAAAGACCTCTCCTTTTCTGACAAAAGTTATAAGAGGGTATACCTCTTCACATTTAGCAAAAAAACCCCAGAGGTGTTGCAATTGTTTTCCATAATGCAGTCTCCTTTTCCCTGATTGACTCTTATATGATTCTTATAGGAACCCAGAAGGAAGGGCGTACATCAAAAAAGGGCGTCGAGAAAAAAGGGCGCGTGGCGTAAACGATAAGCAGTATTATCGTTTATAAAAATATTGTGTAGAATTTCGTTTACAAATAGTGTTTTAAGAATTTATAAATCATTAAATAATGTGTATGAAATCGGCAATTCTTAAAACGTTAATCTTCCCTGTTTCTAAACTAAAACTTATAATTACGTTTGTTAAAAAAAACAGTATTATTTGTTTAAACATTATAATTATATATTGTTATGAATAATGTTGATTTATCGTTTATTATTATAATAAAATGTGAAAATATTGTTTATAACAATGATATTAATATAAGTACATTCATAATATCTGTTGATTAGTATTATTAAAATTGTACTAAAACTATACCTAACCCTACTCTCACATGGAACCCTCCCTGTACCTATCCCTAACCCCTAGACCCCCTGGTGGTGCCTAAACCTAAGACCCCCTGGTGGTGCCTAAACCTAAGACCCCCCTGGTGGTGCCTAAACCTAAGACCCCCCTGGTGGTGCCTAAACCTTAGACCCCCCTGGTGGTGCCTAAACCTAAGATCCCCCTGGTGGTGCCTAAACCTAAGACCCCCTGGTGGTGCCTAAACCTAAGACCTCCCTGGGGGTGCCTAAACCTAAGACCCCCCTGGGGGTGCCTAAACCTAAGACCCCCCTGGTGGTGCCTAAACCTAAGACCCCCCTGGTGGTGCCTAAACCTAAGACCCCCTATGAATAATAATGTTTTACAAACATTAATAAATGAAAAATTTAAATAAAAAAATGTAAATATTTTTTTTTTTGGGTGGATAATAATGTTTTAGAAATGTTTTACAAATAGTATTTGTAAAAAATATATTGCAATTTACGTTACGTAGTGATCACTTTATATTGTGAATAATAATGTTTTAAAACAGTAAGGGTTAAAATGTTAAATAATGTTTTAATTAAATAGGATAAATATGTTTAGTATTTTTATAAACGTTATTCGTCACAGGCTCATTTTCTAAACGTAAATCATCACAAGCACAGTTATAAAACATTAAAAATCTCCGGGCGCCGTTTGTAAAACATTAATAATCTCCGGCGCCCTTTTTTCCCTGTTCGGCGCCCATTAAACGATATTTATAATGGGAGTGAATGGGGCGCCCTTTTTGTCCACTTGTCTCATGCGCCCAAATCTCCTGCTTCCGAAGGAAGGATCTTATTATTGAAGGGTACGCTGGAGGGCGGAGAACTACTCTGATTAATTGCTATGCCCCCAATGCTTCCCAAACTGAATTCTTAAAAAAATTATCTCCTGATAGACAAATATAGCCCCCCACATTTGATAATTGCTGGGGACTTTAATGGTGTTGCTAATTCCTATATAGATCAATCTACACTGTCCCCTTTTGCCCACAGATTCCCTAGGAGGTTGACTGGACTCCTGGCAAAGTCCCAGGTCCTGGTCATTTGGCAAGCTCTTAATATCAGTTGCCGACAGCACACTTCTTTCTAACATCCCCATCAATAATATGCAAGGTTGTACTATATCTTCCTGTCCACGGTGCTCACCTCCAACTCGATCGGCGTCCAGTGAAAAATGACACCGGTTAAATGATGGCGCCTAAATGATGGCGCCCCCTTCTGCCCGATATTTGTTTAAAATGATATTTATCGTTTTAACGGCGCCCACCTTCAAAACGATATTTATCGTTTTAAAACCTGCTTTTTTTTGGGCCTGCCTGAATGATATTTATCGTTTTAACCACTTAAGGACAAGGGGATTTTTGGCTGATCTGTGCTGCGTGGGCTCTCCAGCCCGCAGCACAGATCAGGATTGAGGCAGGGCGATCAGACTCCCCCCCCCCTTTTTCCCCACTAGGGGGATGTCCTGCTGGGGGGGGGTCTGATCGCCGCCGCTCTGTGTGGCCGAGCGCGGGGGGGGAGGTTGGGGGGGGCGGGGTTCTTCAAAGCCCCCCTCCGCATCGCTATTCCTCCCTCCCTCTCCTGCTCAGAATAGGCAGTACAGGACGGCAATCCATCCTGTACCACCTCTAATAGGCTTCAGACAGCGGCGATCCCCGGCCAATGAGAGGCTGGGGATCGCCGATCTCCTTTATGGCGGTGTTGCGACAGCAGCGCCGTAGGATGTAAACACAGGGGATTTCTTCCCTGCGTGTTTACATTTCGCCTGTGAGCCATGATCGGAGGCTCGCAGGCTGTTCACGGAGACACCCTCTGTGAACTGACATGGACGGCCGCTCGAACCGGCCGTTTCCATGTAAATCCACAAACGACCAGCCTCCGCCTAACAGGTGGTTAAGCCCTGCTTTGCTGCCATTTGGAAAATGTCTGCCCGCCGACTTTAACCTTTAATAGCACAGCCCCCTTAAAAGATAGAAACACCAAATTTGCAGGGAATGTTAAGAAGAACAGTGGGAAGAAGAGGAAAAAAAATCAAAAAGACCTTATACTTTTTGAGAAAATCGATTTTAAAGTTCTCTTTCTGACCGTGGGGAAATTAAACACCCGCCGACTTTAGCGGTTAACAGCAAAGCCCCCTTAAATGCCAGAAACACCACATTTGCAGGGAATGTTAAGAGGAACAGTGGGAACAAGAGGAACATTTTTCAAAAAGACCTTATTGTAACGATTGTGGAATTCTCTCCGTGATCAGCACACAAGGCGTGCGCTGACACGCCGGAAATCCTCCACAAGCGTATAATTTGAGGGAACCCAGCAAAAGGTGCAACGCACCTGTAGAGGGAAATTCCTGTCGGCAGGTGGAGCTGTGGAGTGCAGAGGAACAGCTCCTCTGCCCTGCCACAGACGCCAGACAGGAATTGTACGAAGGGAAGAAATGCAGGGCAAGATAGCCCTGAAAGAGAGAGAGCAAAGCGACAGAGGGTATGCGTGTCCACCAATCTAGTCGCCACCCTGCGACGATGAACACACAACCATGAAGATCAGGTGAGAAGGCAATTGCAAAAGATGGCGATTGCTAACAGTGACACAAGACAGAATAAGCACAGAGGAGGAATGTATGTGTGTGCACCAATCTAGTCGCCAACCTGCGACGGTGGACACACAACAGAGGAAACCGAGTGAGAACGCAATCGCCTGAGAAGCGCCTGCGAATGAAAATGAGCAAAGGGACAGATTGTATGTGAGGGCACCAATCTAGTCGCCAACCCGTGACGGTGCATACACAACAGCAGATATGAAGTAGGAATGCAATCGCGAGAGAGGCGATTGCCAGAGGTGACACAAGGCTACAGCAAGGCAGAGCATGAGAGTTGCAAAGGCACAGCAAATCATACAACGAGAAGATAAGGAAAATAATAAACGCTAACTAAACGCGAACACCGCACGTGAGCTAAACGCGAGCGCTTGCTTAACGGTTACTCCACTGAGCCTCCAGCAAGCGTTCGTAGCAGACAAGACAGGTACACAAAAGTGTGAGATACGATCCACTGCTCTTTCCGCCAGAGCGAGTGCGACCCAAGTAAGGCAACAGAGCTAGTAGGATCCACTGCTCTTACCGTCAGAGCAAGTGCGATCAAAGTATAGCAAGAGAGTTGCAGACCAGAAGGATCCACAGCTGCTACTGCTAGAGGCTACTGTGATCCAAGCACGACAGACAGACAGAACAGGCAATACAAATAATACAATCCTGACTGCTCTAGCAAGGATGCCTAGTGCAGTCCCAGGAATTACTCTAGGCTAATCTTCAAACAATAAGCAAGGCTGACACTCCAGGAGTGTTTCACAGGACAAACCCTTATGACCAGCGACATACTGTGGAATCACATGGTATATATAGAGCAAGCCTACAAAGGATGTGGCTAGGCAATTTGCATGACAAACGTATGCAAATTCCTCAGCAGCAGCAAGCTGCAAAACTGACAAAAGGTCTCTCTTCCAGAGACCTGCAGAATGCAGATCTGAACAGTGGTCAAAAAACTGCTTGCCTGCGTAGGCAGCTGAGCGGATCATTACAGTACCCCCCCCCCCCACTCTAGGGTCGGATTCCAGATGAGCCTCTAAACTGATATTTGCAACAGACTCTAACTGAAGACTCATGAAGTTCGGTACAGCCCGACAGGGCCCAATTCCAGAGTCAGCCCACCCGAAACCGACCTCGTCGGAAGGAGAAGCCACCGAAACATGCCCATCAGTACCACAAGTCTCAGTGTAACACCCATCAGGACTGTGAATGCCAGAGAAAAAGCCATCGACACCCACCGAACCATGCCCACCACCTTCCAGGGACCGTCCAAAAATACCAAACCTGCCAAAATACCCATTCGAAGTGTCCTTTTCCACAAAGCACCTACTGCTGATATCATCCAAGGTACCAGGAAATATTTCTCCCAGGATCTCCCAGAACACTTTGAAGCTCCGCAAAGGTCCCAGGAGGGCAGAACAATCACCAGGCTCACACGGAGAACTATCAAAAACCCCTATGGAACCAATGACAATTCCGGATTCAGAATTACCAGGACAAGCATCAAGACCAGGGCCTTAGGGACCACCTCTGGGCATACAGGCAGGCAGGCAACATCAGAACAGGTTTCCACCGAGGAAGCATCTGAGCAGGCTGGCAACCGAGACACACTTGGGCTTTCTGGGTCACAGAACACATCGTGGTACACTAGCCCAAGGGTAACCTCAGGACACGTCGAGGAACTGCCAACCTCAGAGTCCGTTACGACAAGACCAAAACCAGAACCGGGCAGAGAATCATCACGAGCAGTGGTCTCAAGCACTGGACTTTCAAAAGAAGGCTTGGACTCAAACCTAGAAATCTCTGTGACAATAATATCATCATTGACTACGCATGAGTGAAGCTCCACCAGAGCTGCAAAGGTAGTCAGCACAACAGCAATGCCCACTGAAGTGGGCAAAACCTCAGATGGATCTGGGAGGCAGGAGGTATCTCCTAGAAGTTCTGCACCCTTTAGGAGGGACTTGGAAACCTCCAAAACATCAACTAAGACCTCTGAAATGTCATTTTCCAAGTTTTCTATGAAGAGTTCTGAACTATCCATGTTACAGGGCTGAAAATTAAATACCTCCTGCAGGCAGGGCAGATGTCCCAGGAATGGTTCCACCATAAGCTGAGACTGGATTTCATCATCATGAGTGGGATGTACAGGAATGTTTACTGGAACACACACTGACTCCCTAACTTCAATCTCACTGCACCCAGAATTCTGCGTAGCAGTCAAACTAGCTTGCAACTCCAAAACTGCAGAAAAACAGGTGAGTATAGTAGCAATACCTAGATGAGCCTCTAGGGACACTGCAGGAGATTCTAAACAAGGCCATACTAACTCATCCAGAGTACAGGGTGCAGAATCAGCATTTTCCTCAGAACAAAAAAGGGACTCACAAATGTCAGTGCGAGTGGAGATCATGTTTTCATTCATGGTACAGAGCAGGTTCAGAGAAAGCTTCTCTGGGCAAAGCAAAGAAGCTTCAGCATCAAATTCGCAAAACCGAAGCGCTGTCTCACTCTTAGATTCACACTCACTCCAAAAGGACAGTCCCTATAGGTAAGTATGGTGAGTTGGTCGCTCACAAAAGTACAATTAAGTCGTTAAAAATAGAAAGGGCACCTAGGTGAGGTACTTCTGCGTGCAGGATGGACACTAGTTAGTGTACAGGCTAAGTCTTATGGAGGTCTTTGCTTATCCCCCACACACACACATGTGTGGTGTGGTGTAGCTATTCCATATCTTCACCAATCCTGCACGTGTATAGGTAGTGGTGGTACAGAAGTGTCAAGTCGAAGTGGCATAATACATACGACCCACACTACACTGTAGAAGTACACATCATCTACCTATATGAGCTGAGGTACAGAGCATTAGTGGTGCTATTTACAAAGTGCTATTTACATGGTGCTTGCAAAATGGTATGAACTGACATGTTTCACCCTACGGCTTTTTCAAAGTTGCTATACATATATACATTGCAATAAAGTGCACCCCCCACCAACAAAGTTTCCCCCAGCAAATCGCCCCTGTCAGAGCTGATGCACCCGGTTCGGTGCCCACTTAAATACTGAGGACATTCTACGTATACACCCCGTGGGGTGTGTCATATGTATGAAAGTATACCTGTTGCCTGGCCCCTGGTCGGGGCGCATTGTATCTCCCACTAGGAGTAAAGCCGCCCCCGTCCCAGCAAACAGATGCCGCCATTCGCACAGGAGGAGTGACGCGGCGGCACTTCCGGTGGCCGGTCTTCGTCACTTCCGGTTGCGGCGTTTCCATAGTGATAGGAGACTCCGTTTCATGTAAACATTGGCTTTGTGCCTAGGTGGTGCGTATGATCAGGTGGTCTTTCCGCATACAGTTGCAGTTGCCCCCTAAAAGTGGCTATGTGTGTCTATCTAGGCGTATGTCATGATCACCCCCATCTACATCAGCGCTTCATCACACATATATTGAACATGCTGACGAATCCGCATTCCCCCATTATCTGGGTGCCAGCGCGCGTGCATGTGAAGAATATGCATCCGTATTAGACGCCTACACAATCCGTGAGTTGGTGGATATATGTAGATCCCGGATGGGGATCACTGATATACAGGCTGTCAGTTTAAACTGCCTTATTCAATTTCTGTGCTTGCAGGTTGTTCCCTGCATATCACAGCGGATCGTGTACACTTCTCTTTAATACATGCATGATGTGATGTGGGTGCAGTATAAAAGATGATAACGCAACCGCCCTATGCACTTTCATCTACACCTCAAATTCCATTGTATATCGTCTACTTACATTTGGTCTAGATGAAACTTCTATAGCTCAATGCACATGTTCTTCTTATTACAATGTCTCTACCCTTAGACCTCGGCCGGTAGGTATATGTATGATACAGTGCAGACCACACAGCAGGTACTGAACTGCCAGGTATCTATAAAAAACAAGCTAAGTTAAAATCCTCATTAAGGCCATTGGGGGCTATTGTGTTTAAACGGTATATCCACTGGGACTCAATTTGTGTTAATTTCTTGTCTGTATTTCCCCCTCTTATGCTTGTTCTCCAGTGCTGTATCCCCCAAAAGGTAATCTCAAATCTGGAGAGGGGGTGTACTGTATTCATATGTCTGGCCACTGCCGTATCATTTCTGTGTTTTATATCACCGATGTGCTCCAAGACCCTTTCTTTAAGGGCTCGAGTTGTTTTACCTACATACATAAGGTCACATTTACATTTCGCTGCATACACCACAGTTTTAGTGTCACATGTAATGAATGATCTTATTTCAAAATCCCTTCCATTTCCTGGGGCAATAAATCTTTTCATCAATATCACTCTGATCAGCCTACTGTCTTTCATACTTACCCATAACATCTTTTGGTTTGGTGGGAGGACATACCACCAGCTCAGGGGCAGTGCTATGGGGACGGCTTGCGCCCCCTCATATGCAAATCTGTTCCTGGGCTGGTGGGAGGATACCATGGTATTCAATGAGGACCTTGAATTTTACACAGCACATGTAGCCTACTGGGGGCGTTTTATTGATGACATTATAGTATTATGGCAGGGCCCACGTGATCTGTTCATTGACTTTGTGACAATACTCAATTCAAACAAAATAGGAATGAGATTCACATATGAAGTGAGTGAGACACAAATTAATTTTCTGGACCTAACCATCAAAAAGGATGGACAGGGGAGATTAGAGACATCAATATACCGTAAACCAACAGCGACTAACTCCCTCCTAAAATGGGACAGTTCCCATCCTCGATCATTGAGAAGGAGTATACCGATTGGCCAGCTTCTACGTGCACGGAGAAATTGTTCTAGTGAGAACACCTTTGAAAAAGAATGCGGCCTTCTGACAGAAAGATTTAAACGTAGAGGCTTCCCGGATGAGGTGATTAACAAAGCGTACGTACGCGCCAAACAAACCCCTAGACAACAAACTTTAGCAAACACCTCAACAACAAGGAAAAAACAGAGCATTACTACAGGGAACGGATCCCAACGTGTACCCCCACGACTCATAGGGACTTTCACTGAGCATTCACACACGGTGTTTGAAATCGTGAAACACTACTGGCCTATACTCACTAAGGACAAAGATTTGTCCAGATGTCTCACACCAAATCCTTCCATTACATATAGACGGGCACCAAACCTTAGGGACATGCTGGTCCACAGCAAGTTTTCTAAAACCATAGGACAGTCCAAGACCTGGCTGCCGACTAAACCGAATGGCTCCTTTCGCTGTGGAAGATGCAAGGCATGCAAATATATGCCCACGATGAAAAGATTTATTGCCCCAGGAAATGGAAGGGATTTTGAAATAAGATCATTCATTACATGTGACACTAAAACTGTGGTGTATGCAGCGAAATGTAAATGTGACCTTATGTATGTAGGTAAAACAACTCGAGCCCTTAAAGAAAGGGTCTTGGAGCACATCGGTGATATAAAACACAGAAATGATACGGCAGTGGCCAGACATATGAATACAGTACACCCCCTCTCCAGATTTGAGATTACCTTTTGGGGGATACAGCACTGGAGAACAAGCATAAGAGGGGGAAATACAGACAAGAAAATAACACAAATGGAGTCCCAGTGGATATACCGTTTAAACACAATAGCCCCCAATGGCCTTAATGAGGATTTTAACTTAGCTTGTTTTTTATAGATACCTGGCAGTTCAGTACCTGCTGTGTGGTCTGCACTGTATCATACATATACCTACCGGCCGAGGTCTAAGGGTAGAGACATTGTAATAAGAAGAACATGTGCATTGAGCTATAGAAGTTTCATCTAGACCAAATGTAAGTAGACGATATACAATGGAATTTGAGGTGTAGATGAAAGTGCATAGGGCGGTTGCGTTATCATCTTTTATACTGCACCCACATCACATCATGCATGTATTAAAGAGAAGTGTACACGATCCGCTGTGATATGCAGGGAACAACCTGCAAGCACAGAAATTGAATAAGGCAGTTTAAACTGACAGCCTGTATATCAGTGATCCCCATCCGGGATCTACATATATCCACCAACTCACGGATTGTGTAGGCGTCTAATACGGATGCATATTCTTCACATGCACGCGCGCTGGCACCCAGATAATGGGGGAATGCGGATTCGTCAGCATGTTCAATATATGTGTGATGAAGCGCTGATGTAGATGGGGGTGATCATGACATACGCCTAGATAGACACGCATAGCCACTTTTAGGGGGCAACTGCAACTGTATACGGAAAGACCACCTGATCATACGCACCACCTAGGCACAAAGCCAATGTTTACATGAAACGGAGTCTCCTATCACTATGGAAACGCCGCAACCGGAAGTGACGAAGACCGGCCACCGGAAGTGCCGCCGCGTCACTCCTCCTGTGCGAATGGCGGCATCTGTTTGCTGGGACGGGGGCGGCTTTACTCCTAGTGGGAGATACAATGCGCCCCGACCAGGGGCCAGGCAACAGGTATACTTTCATACATATGACACACCCCACGGGGTGTATACGTAGAATGTCCTCAGTATTTAAGTGGGCACCGAACCGGGTGCATCAGCTCTGACAGGGGCGATTTGCTGGGGGAAACTTTGTTGGTGGGGGGTGCACTTTATTGCAATGTATATATGTATAGCAACTTTGAAAAAGCCGTAGGGTGAAACATGTCAGTTCATACCATTTTGCAAGCACCATGTAAATAGCACTTTGTAAATAGCACCACTAATGCTCTGTACCTCAGCTCATATAGGTAGATGATGTGTACTTCTACAGTGTAGTGTGGGTCGTATGTATTATGCCACTTCGACTTGACACTTCTGTACCACCACTACCTATACACGTGCAGGATTGGTGAAGATATGGAATAGCTACACCACACCACACATGTGTGTGTGTGGGGGATAAGCAAAGACCTCCATAAGACTTAGCCTGTACACTAACTAGTGTCCATCCTGCACGCAGAAGTACCTCACCTAGGTGCCTCTCTATTTTTAACGACTTAATTGTACTTTTGTGAGCGACCAACTCACCATACTTACCTATAGGGACTGTCCTTTTGGAGTGAGTGTGTATCATTATTTCCCTGGTATCAATTCTCGGCCAGTGTGTGTCACTCTTAGATTCGGCTAACAATGTCAAATCCGAGGAGTCAGAATGCAAAACTTGTGAATCAAAAATCGCTTTAGGTTGTGAAACTGACGCTTCCATAGCGCAAACCTCCGCTGCGGAGCAAACTGTAAGGCGTTAAGGACAAAAACACTGGAGCAACTGTCACCAGGCAACGGGGCCTTACAGGTGTGAACAGGGTGAGACAAAGACTCATTTGCAGTAGAAATAGCGACAACATCAGGAAAAACTTTATTAGACATATTAATTTTACTTTTGATGCTGCATAATTTAGGAATTTTTCCCATAGCAGGATCACCGATGGAAGATCTTAAAGATCTGTCTCTAAATGACAAGGGGTCCCACCCATCCTTGAGAAAACTGGCACATTCATGCTGATCACAATCTGCAGGAACATCCGAGAAACAGGCATTAGATCGCATAGATTCAAACTGCACACAGTCAGGAGAGAATCTTTCAGGATTCGCACAGGAATAAACCACAGTGGTACACCCATTCATTTCAGATCGCACAATGTCAAGACTCACATGCTTTACCCCAGAAAGGCAGGAACAATCATCCGACAACAATGTCTCTTTATTGGAATCAATTGATTGGTGTGTGTGCAACTCATCCAAAATCGTCTGCCATACATAAATCACCAGATCCACATCACCCTCGTCACATTCGTCGGAATCAATCAAAAGGTACATAGAATCGAGACAATCATTTAAGACATCTTCGCTTTTTGCGATGTAAAAATCACAAAAGGCTTTCCAATCAAAATCAAATTCCTCCATCAAGGCCCCAATTTCCCATGAGGCAAATGGAGGTTCAAACAAGCCAGTATTAAAATAATCTCCATATGGGTGGAGATCAGGAACAAGAACAGATTTTTTAACTGCTTTAATATAGTGTGCGATCCTACCTATAATAGGATCCACATAAGCTTTGGATTGGGGCAAAAAACCCGGAGACTGAGCAACATCATTGTAAACATCAATGGGGAGTGTTTTATTCAGATGCTTGCGAATTTTAGTTTTTCCCTTTTCAGCAACTTTGCATGTCTGCTGTTTAAATGCAAGAAACGTATCCAGGCAGTTCTTTTCAGTGTTGCTCGGATACCTCATTATCCTATTCGAGTTTGGTCGAATTCGGATAGTAAACTATCCGAATTAACTCGAAGTTCAATATCCGAGTTAATCAAATATCCGATTCGACCTTGGATATCCGACGTCACTATCCGAGTCTGTATTCGAGTAAAATATTCAAGCTGGCTTTAAATAGCTTGTAAAACTTGTATTGGAGGTCAATGATGCATGAAACCACCTTTTTTATGAAGAAAAATATCAAGTGATTATGTGGTGATGTAGTAGTTATAAAAAAGGTATCAAAAATAGTAAATTAACTTCATGAAAAGTGTTTGCATGAGAAGGTGTGTCCAAAATGGTTGTTGTAACAGTCTTCATTTACGTCGTCTTCATCTTGTTCTTCTATATCTTCTTCTTTTTCTTCTTCTTCTATATCTTCTTCTATATCTTCTTCTTCTTCTTCTTCTTTTTCTTCTTCTTCTTCTTCTTCATCTTCTTCTTCTTCTATATCTTCTTTTTCTTCTTCTATATCTTCTTTTTCTTCTTCTATATCTTCTTCTTCTTCTTCTTCTTCTTCTTCTATATCTTCTTCTTCTTCTTCTTCTTCTATATCTTCTTCTTCTTTTTCTTGTATATCTTCTTCTTCTTCTTGTATATCTTCTTCTTCTTCTTCTTGTATATCTTCTTCTTCTTCTTCTTGTATATCTTCTTCTTCTTCTTCTTCTTCTATATCTTCTTCTTCTTCTTCTTCTTCTTCTTCTTCTTCTTCTTCTTCTTCTTCTTCTTCTTCTTCTTCTTCTATATCTTCTTCATTTTCTTCTATATCTTCTTCTTCTTCTTCTTCTTCTTCATCTTCTTCTTCTATATCTTCTTCATTTTCTTCTATATCTTTCAAATTAATGCAGCTATTGTTGAGCGTAATAGCTGGTGGCGTATGGGCAGCAGCACCTTGTAATGTGTTCCCTGGCAGTGGAGAGGAGACACAGACAGCAGGAGGAAATGTAACAGCAGGCAGCGTGAGGAGGATAAGTGTGTGGCAGACTGGCATTTGGCAGCAGGCAGCAGGGCAGGCAGCAAGACATAATAGGCCCTGGGTCCTAGCGGTGGTTCCAAGGCCATAAATAAACAGCATGAGGTTCCAGACAGTGGTCATGAAGCCCACATTGTGTCCAATACACAATTGGGATATCAAAGTTTTCAACCCGGACACCTCTAAATTAATTACAATTTTTTTTTTCAAATTAATGCAGCTATTGTTGAGCGTAATAGCTGGTGGCGCATGGGCAGCAGCACCTTGTAATGTGTTCCCTGGCAGTGGAGAGGAGACACAGACAGCAGGAGGAAATATAACAGCAGGCAGCGTGATGAGGATAAGTGTGTGGCAGACTGGCATTTGGCAGCAGGCAGGAGGGCAGGCAGCGAGACATAATAGGCCCTGGGTCCTAGCGGTGGTTCTAGGGCCATAAATAAACAGCATGAGGTTCCAGACAGCGGTTGTGAAGCCCACATTGTGTCCAATACACAATTGGGACATCACAGTTTTCAACCCGGACACCTCTAAATTAATTAAAATGTATTTTTTTTTTTCAAATTGAATGCAGCTATTTTTGAGTGTAATAGCTGGTGGTGCAGGCAGCAGCACCTTGTAATGTGTTCCCTGGCAGTGGAGACACAGACAGCAGGATGAAGTACAACAGCAGCAGCAGCAGGTGTATGTGTGTGTGCCAGTCGTCACTTCATGTCCCCCTCTCGCCGACAACAGGGGCCATGAATTCGCCTTCCACCCAAGCCTGGTTCATTTTGAGAAATGTCAGTCTGTCCACAGACTTGTGAGACAGACGAGATCGCTTCTCAGTGACGACTCCACCGGCAGCACTGAAGCAACGCTCTGACAGTACGCTGGAAGGGGAGCAGGAGAGCACTTCCAGGGCGTACTGTGCAAGCTCGCTCCAGATCGGCAGGTGCTTGACCCAATACTCCATGGGATCAACAGGGGCCACGCTGTCAAGCCCGCTGAAGGACCCCATGTAGTCAGCCACCATGCGGGTCAAGCGCTGCCTGTGACTGGAGAAGGATGCTGCTGCAGGCATCTCCTCTCTAGTCCTTGGCAGCTCTACACTCATGTAGAGGTCTTGGGTCAGAGACAGCAGGTCTGTGGTGCGCGTGCGCTTGCTGCTGGTGGATGCAGGCACCTGCTGCTGCCTGTGTGCTGGCTGGACAGTGGGGGTGGATGGCTCAGGGAAGGCTTCCTGCAAGCGCTCAACAAGGGACAGCTGCAAATCCCTCATTTGTTGCGCACGGTCTCCTCCTGCAGGCAGGAACTGTCTGAGCTTCCCCTTCAGACGTGGGTCCAGCATCATGCAGATCCAGATGTCCTCCCTCTGCTTCATCTGGATCACCCTTGGGTCCTTGCGCAGGCACCTCAGCATGTGCGCTGCCATTGGGAAGAGTCTGGCCACGTCTGTTGGCACATCATCGGCATCCCCAGAGCCGAGAGTGCTGTCCTCCTCTTCCTCTGCCCCTCCACCTCATCCTCTGTCCACCCCCGCACCAGTCCAGCTGCGCTCTGCTGCTCCCCCTCATCAGCAGCAAGGTCAGGGACCTCCACCAACTCCGAGCCCTCCTCCTCAGAGGTGGCCTGTGAAGCTGCCTGCAGCTCCTGCTGGTCCAAGGCTGCCGCTCCCTCTTCCAGCGGTGCATACAGGGCCCTGTCCAGCACACACACCATGGGCACCCACTCGCACACCATTGCATGGTCCCTGCTCACCATGTTGGTGGCATGCAGGAAGGGTGCCAGGACTGAGCACACCAGCTGCATGTTCCCCCAGTCCTCCATGGAGATGATGGACGGGAGGTTGGTGGCAGCACGCCCAGTTGCAGTGAGGGAGGCAACTGTTGCTCGTGCAACGTACTGGCTGACAGCCTGCCTCTGTTCAACCAGATGCTCCAACATCGCCAGGGTGGAGTTCCAGCGAATTGGAACATCGAGCATGAGCCGGTGCGTGGCAGGTGCAGCTCCTTCTGCACCTCTTCAAGGCTCTCCACGGCAGCAGGCGAGTGCCGGAAGTAACGCACAACCTTCCTTGGCACCTCAAGGAGTCGGTCCATCCCCTGGTAGGTCCGCAGGAACTTTTGGACTACCAGGTTTAGGACGTGCGCCAGGCAGGGGATGTGGGTCAGGTCTCCCCTGCTGATTGCAGCAACCAGGTTTGCCCCATTGTCGGACACCACCTCTCCGACTCTGAGGCCTCTGGGGGTCAGCCAATTCCTCTCCTGCTCTCGGAGTTTGGCCAGGACGTGGTTCGCCATCAGTTTGGTCTTCCCCAGGCTGACCAATTCCAGCAGCGCTTGGCACTGGCGGAGCTTCACGCTGCTGCTGAGGCGGGGGGTTTGGGCTGGTGTGCCGGAGGATGGAAGCGGATCAGAGAAACCTGCTGCTGTTCCGCTGACCCTGCATGGTGGCACCACCCACTGCGTTGTTGGTTCTGCTGCTGCTCAGACAGTGCCGGCCGATGCTGCTCCCCCCTCCTCACCCCCTTCCACCAAGCTGACCCAATGCGCGGTGAAGGACAGATAGCGGCCTGTCCCAAACCGGCTGCTCCACGAGTCCATGGTGACGTGGACCCGTTGACCCACCGCGTGCTCCAGCCCTCTCCCGACATTGGCCATCACAGAGCGGTGAAGTGCAGGGATGGCCGTGTGTGCAAAATAATGTCGGCTGGGGATTGGCCAATCGGGGGCTGCACACATCAGGAGCGCACGCATGTCGCTCCCCTCCTGCACAAGGGAATAAGGCAGGAGTTGGGAGCACATGGCCAGTGCCAGCAAGTCGTTCAGCTGACGCACGCGACGGCTGCTGTGAGGCAGAACCCTGACCACCCCCTGGAAGGTGTCACTGAGCAGGGTCTGGCGAGGCCTTTTACTGGCACGGGAAGCAGTGGAGGGAGCAGAGGAGGCCACTGAGGACTGGCTGCCAGAACAGGCCTCAATGGCGGCGGCAGGAGTTGCAGAGGGAGGAGGAGCAGTGCGTTGCTGACGCACTCCTGCTGCTGACGGCTTCGCAGTGGTGGCGGGTCTGCCACTGCCAGCATCCTTCAACTTCACAAACTCCTCATGCTCGTGAAAGTGTTTCCCTGCAAGGTGGTTGACCAGAGAGGTGGTGCCAAACGCAGAGGGCTCCTTCACTCTGCTGAGCTGCTTGCGGCACTGGTTGCAGGTGGCATTCCTTTCTCTGTCAATTCTTCCGCAACAGCACTCCATACCTTCTCTGTGCTTGGGGTCCATAAGAAGGTGCTGAGTGACAGGATGCTGGTGTCGCCCGCTGGGGCTGGAGAACTGCACTCCTCCTCCTGCTCACCAGGCAGTGCTGGTCGGCTGCTGCTGCTCTTGCGAACAGGAGTGGTGGCGGGGGTGGAGGACTTGGTTCCAGAGCTAATGGTGGCCTGCTCATCCACCATCAGCTCCATCACAGCGTCTGCGTCCTTCTCCTCAATAGGACGGCTACGACCTGGCGGTGGGAGGAACATCTGGGCCACACGCTGCTGCTGCTGTGTCTCTGCAGCGTGACTCCCAGCTGTTGGGCGGCCAAGGCGTTCACGGCCAGTGGCTAATGGCGGAATAGCCACTGGTGCAGACGCAGAACTGCGCATGGTGGTGGTGGCGCGGCTGCCACGCCCACGACCTCCTCTCTTGGCGATGCCCTTGCTGCCCTTGCTGCCCCTGCCCAAACCGCGGCTGCCAGTTCCAGACATTGTATATTTTTAATATTATACAAATGAAAAAAAAACTTATGTATGTAAAGGCGGGTGGGACAAGTGGGGTACTTTAATGGGGTGGGACTGGTGGTGGTGGGTGTGTGAGGTGACGGACAGGTGTACTGTACTCTACAGCAGAGATCGGTGTAGCGCTAACGAGAGAGTGCGCACTGCGCACACAAAGACCCTAGCTGACACTGAGTGACGGTGTCAGACTACAGTACAATTCAGCTAATAGTACACAATAGAAGTAGTATATATAAACAATAGGAGGACGGCTGTAGCACTAACTGGAGGGTGCTGACAGTGCAGATGTGCACTGCGCACACAAAGACCCTAGCTGACACTGAGTGACGGTGTCAGACTACAGTACAATTCAGCTAATAGTACACAATAGAAGTAGTATATATAAACAATAGGAGGACGGGTGTAGCACTAACTGGAGGGTGCTGACAGCGCAGATGTGCACTGCGTACACAAAGACCCTAGCTGACGCTGAGTGATGGTGTTAGACTACAGTACAATTCAGCTAATAGTACACAATAGAAGTAGTATATATAAACAATAGGAGGACGGGTGTAGCACTAACTGGAGGGTGCTGACAGCGCAGATGTGCACTGCGCACACAAAGACCCTAGCTGACGCTGAGTGACGGTGTCAGACTACAGTACAATTCAGCTAATAGTACACAATAGAAGTAGTATATATAAACAATAGGAGGACGGGTGTAGCACTAACTGGAGGGTGCTGACAGCGCAGATGTGCACTGCGCACGCACACTAAGACCCTAGCTGACGCTGACTGACGGTCCCTAAACACAGACTAGAGTACAGTGAGTGAGTACACACAGTAAGTACTACTAACTAAACAATAGAAGAATCGAGCTAAATAGTAGAACAGGTGTGACTAGATTACTGAGAGCAGATATAGCAGGACAGGTATAGCAGTAAAGCTGGGCCTTGCTAACTACAAAATAGTACAATAATCTATCTAACACAGGAGTAGTAGTAGTAGTACAGGAGTAGAGTAGGACAGGTAATAGCACAGGTAAGGTAACTAGAGACTAGAGCACAGAGCAGGGCAGGCTGGCTTGCCTAGGCACAGGGCCTAGCTGCTGGCTGCAAGCCTGCAGCAGCACCAGTGACAGTCTCCCTCCCTAGTCCCTAATCACACTAACTAAACTGCCTAAAATACAATCTATCTACAATACAAAGCAATACAGTTGAATATTAAGTGTTGGAGTGTAAAAACGCTAGGTTTAGAGCAATGGAAATGCACTTGCACACAGACAAAAAGCACTGGAGCAGTTCTTTCAGTACTATCAGTCAGTAAGTCGCAAGCAGGACGAGTGAGGCAAGATGGCGCCCGCTATTTATAGAGGGGGGCTTGGCCAGGCTCCCCCTCTGTGATTGGCTGCAGTCAGAGGGCTGGGAGCCCTCTGATTCGCTTTGTGAGGACTCGAGGTAACGTCTGGCGTGACGCTATCCGAGCTCGTGATGCTATCCGAGCTCGGATAGCTAGGATATCTCCGGATATCTGATTGCTATCCGGGTGCGCTCAGATAGCACAGCCCGGATAGCTAATACTATTCGAGTTTGGTATTCGAGCTCGAATAGTGAAAAAAGAGCTAGGATATCCGAGTAACTCGGATATCCTAGCTCTGATGAGCAACACTAGTTCTCTTGCACCTGCTTGGAAACTGAAGTGGCAAGAGAAATATTGAACTGATTATCATACTGAATGGTTTTGCACATTTCAGACTTGACAGAAATAACCTCTTTATTTGTGGTTGCTATGGGCAACGAATCTTTTGGCTGACAAGCCAAATCAGCAGATTGGTCTGCAAGCACCAACTCATTAACATATGGTAATGACAGAGAAATGTTGCATAACCTAATCTGATCAGCATTTTGCACAGCAGGACAAAACTCATAGAAACAGCCTGGCAGGGGAATTCTAAGCGTATGAGAAAACACATGAGCCAGAAACCTGCGAGGGTTATGTCTCCGATTCTTGTGTCTGGCATACTCATCAGCCCACACGAACAGATCCCCTTGGAAAAGATTGTAAGCAATCTGACCACTCCAAGTGGAAATATTGGTGGCCTGAAATTCAGGATTTGCCAAGAATTTGGAACATTCTGATATGAACTCATCTCTAGTTTCAGAGTCCAGTATCTTAAACCTCTTAAAGATACAGGACCCATATTTGACCAAATCGTACAAATCGGAAATTCCCTGTACACTGGGAATTTCGGTTTGGCTGGTCATACTGTAACGATTGTGGAATTCTCTCCATGATCAGCGCACAAGGCGTGCGCTGACATGCCGGAAATCCTCCACAAGCGTATAATTTGAGGGAACCCAGCAAAAGGTGCAACGCACCTGTAGAGGGAAATTCCTGTCGGCAGGTGGAGCTGTGGAGTGCAGAGGAACAGCTCCTCTGCCCTGCCACAGACGCCAGACAGGAATTGTACGAAGGGAAGAAACGCAGGGCAAGATAGCCCTGAAAGAGAGAGAGCAAAGCGACAGAGGGTATGCGTGTCCACCAATCTAGTCACCACCCTGCGACGATGAACACACAACCATGAAGATCAGGTGAGAAGGCAATTGCAAAAGATGGCGATTGCTAACAGTGACACAAGACAGAATAAGCACAGAGGAGGAATGTATGTGTGTGCACCAATCTAGTCGCCAACCTGCGACGGTGGACACACAACAGAGGAAACCGAGTGAGAACGCAATCGCCTGAGAAGCGATTACGAATGAGAATGAGCAAAGGGACAGAATGTATGTGTGTGCACCAATCTAGTCGCCAACCCGCGACGGTGCATACACAACAGCAGATATGAAGTAGGAACGCAATCGCGAGAGAGGTGATTGCCAGAGGTGACACAAGGCTACAGCAAGGCAGAGCACGAGAGTAGCAAAGGCACAGCAAATCATACAACGAGAAGATAAGGAAAATAATAAACGCTAACTGAACGCTAACACCGCACTCATTCGCAACAGCAAACGCGTTTTCTGCGCGGTCTCCGCGAGTTAAGCACAACAGAGACAAGCACGCCTTACTAACCACCGACAGACAAACATAAAACAGAGGACGAGAGCGCTTGCTTAACGGTTACTCCACCGAGCCTCCAGCATGCGTTCGTAGCAGACAATACAGGTACACAAAAACAGGGATAAGTGCGAGATACGATCCACTGCTCTTTCCGCCAGAGCGAGTGCGACCCAAGTAAGGCAACAGAGCTAGTAGGATCCACTGCTCTTACCGTCAGAGCAAGTGCGATCAAAGTATAGCAAGAGAGTTGCAGACCAGAAGGATCCACAGCTGCTACTGCTAGAGGCTAGTGTGATCCAAGCATGACAGACAGACAGAACAGGCAATACAAATAATACAATCCTGACTGCTCTAGCAAGGATGCCTAGTGCAGTCCCAGGAATTACTCTAGGCTAATCTTCAAACAATAAGCAAGGCTGACACTCCAGGAGTGTTTCACAGGACAAACCCTTATGACCAGTGACGTACTGTGGAATCACATGGTATATATAGAGCAAGCCTACAAAGGATGTGGCTAGGCAATTTGCATGACAAATGAATGCAAATTCCTCAGCAGCAAGCTGCAAAACTGACAAAAGGTCTCTCTTCCAGAGACCTGCAGAATGCAGACCTGAACAGTGGTCAAAAAGCTGCCTGACTGCGCAGGCAGCTGAGCGGATCATTACACTTATACTTTTTGAGAAAATCGATTTTGATTTTAAACTTTCAAAGAATAAAAGTACACATTTAAATCCCGTAATGACAGTTCTTAGGGAAACAATTCCCGCCGACTTTAGCAGTTAATAGCAACGGCCCCTTAAATCCTAGCAACACCTAATTTGCAGGATATGTTAAAAAGATACTGGGAAACAATATTTAAAAATAAAAAATGTAAAACATTGTATTTATTTTTTAAAAAAATTTAATTTTTATTTAATGTTCCGAGTGTGGGAATTTTTTTTTGAAAAAAAATGACGTGGGGTCCCCCCTCCTGCGCCTCTATAACCCCTTGTCTCCCATGCAGGCTTGGATAGCCAGAATGCGGAGCCCCGGCCGACTGGGGCTTCACACCCTGAGCTATACCAGCCCGCATGGTCCTTGGTATGGGGGGCTCTGGGGGGTAGCGGCGGCCAAGCCTCCCCCTCCCCTCCGGAGCCCTTGTCCAATCCATGGACAAGGGGCTCTTCCCCGCCTCCCTTGCCCCAGGTGGAGGCGGGGGCGACGACTCTCTGGGGGGGTTCATGGAGGCATCTGGGAGTCCCCTTTAAGAAGGGGACCCCAGATGCCCACCCCCCTCCCAGGAGAAATTAGTATAGGGGTACGAAGTACCCCTTACCCATTTCCACAAAGGGTAAAATGAAATAAAAATGCAACCACAAGAAAAGTATTTTAATATTCTTAATTAACCAGAAATACTTACCTGTACCTTTAAAAAAATGTTCCCACGCCCTTATCCTCGGTTAACGATCCAACGTATACAATATCCTCTTGCGATCTTCAATTACCTTGATTGAAGATCTCCGACGCCCCCCACATAACATAGAATGCGTCCTGTGGGACGCATAGGTGGTGGCTCACGCTGTCCTCCCCGCCTCCTCACCTGTCACCCTCACCTAGGCTGGCACCCGGTGCACCCATGGGTGCACTGGGTGCCAGCCTAGGTGAGGGTGACAGGTGCAGGCAGGTGGCGAGAGACAGCGGGAGCCGCAGCTACGCCTCCACACAGGACGCATTCTAAGCCTCTACTAACCGGCTCATTAATGAGCCGGTTGTTTTTGTATTGAATCGAATGAATCGGCTCTGAACTGATTAATTCGATTCAATACAAAAAGAACCAACTCATTAATGAACCGGTTAGTAGAGGCTTAGAATGCGTCCTGTGTGGATGCATAGCTGCAGCTCCCGCAGTCTCTCCCCACCTGCCTGCACCTGTCGCCCTCACCTAGGCTGGCACCCAGTGCACCCTTTTTTTTAAAGGTACAGGTAAATATTTCTGGTTAATTAAGAATATTAAAATACTTTTTCTCGTGGTTAACCCTTTGTGAAAATGGGTAAGGGGTATTTCGTACCCCTATACTCCTTTCTCCTGGGAGGGGGGTGGGCATCTGGGGTCCCCTTCTTAAAGGGGACTCCCAGATGCCACCATGAACCCCCCCCCCAGGGAGTCGTTGCCCCACCTCCACCTGGGGCAAGGGCGGCGGGAAAGAGCCCCTTGTCCATGGATTGGACAAGGGCTCCGGGGGTGGGGGGGGGAGGCTTGGCCGCCCCCCCCCCCCCGGTGCCCCCCCCATACCAAGGACCATGCGGGCTGGTATAGCTCAGGGTGCGAAGCCCCAGTCGGCCGGAGCTCCCCAATCTGGCTATCCCAACCTGCATGGGAGACAAGGGGTTACAGAGGCTCGGGAAGGGGGACCCTACGTCAATTCCCACACTCAGAACATTAAACAAAAATTAAATTTAAAAAAAATATAAATACAATTTTTTTATTTTGAAATATTGTTTCCCAGTATCTTTTTAACATATCCTGCAAATTAGGTGTTGCTAGGATTTAAGGGGCCTTTGCTATTAACTGCTAAAGTCGGTGGGAATTGTTTCGCTAAGAACTGTCATTACGGGATTTAAATGTATACTTTTATTCTTTGAAATTTTAAATTCGATTTTCTCAAAAAGTATAAGGTCTTTTTGAAAAATGTTCCTCTTGTTCCCACTGTTCCTCTTAACATTCCCTGCAAATGTGGTGTTTCTGGCATTTAAGGGGGCTTTGCTATTAACCGCTAAAGTCGGCGGGCGTTTAATTTTCCCACGGTCATAAAGAGAACTTTAAAATCGATTTTCTCAAATAGTATAAGGTCTTTTTTAATTTTTTTTCCCTCTTATTCCCACTGTTCTTAACATTCCCTGCAAATTTGGTGTTTCTATCTTTTAAGGAGGCTGTGCTATTAAAGGGAAGGTTCAAGCAAAATAAAAAAATGAGTTTCACTTACCTGGTGCTTCTACCAGCCCCATGCAGCCATCCTGTGCCCTCGTAGTCACTCACTGCTACTCCAGTCCCCCGCTGTGTAAATGTTTACGCATTGAACCAGTAAAGCGTAAAAATGTATGTGTTAATGTTCCTGCACTAGCGGGAATGCGTAAAAATGTACGCAATGCGTCCCGCCGACCTCCGAGGTCGGCAAGCTGCCAGCGGGGGACTGGAGTAGCAGTGAGTGACTACGAGGGCACGGGATGGCTGCATGGGGCTGGTAGAAGCACCAAGTAAGTGAAACTCATTTTTTTATTTTGCTTGGACATTCCCTTTAAAAGTTAAAGTCGGCGGGCAGACATTAACACGGGCTTAAAACAATAAATATCGTTCAGGCGGGCCAAAAAAAACCCAAGTTTTAAAACGATAAATTTTGTTTAAAAGGTCGGCGCCATTTTTTAACATTTAAAACGATAAATATAGTTTTATAATAGAAGTGAATGGGGCGCCATTTTTTCACTGACCTGCTCTATCGCTGCTGATATTATTATCACTTCTGCATAGTCAGACCATCAACTACTCTCCAGCTTGAGGAATATTTCCTATATAATAACGAGGACAATATTGATGTGTCCTTGAGATAGGTGAAACACAAACCCGTGATTAAATGTATTTTGATTGTTAAAACCTCCCTAGTAAGAAAACAAAGATACCTGCAAAATGCTGCTCTCACTAAAGAGTTGGACACTTTTTTTAGGACTCATTTTCAGGCCTTAGTTAATAATACGCTACATGAAATCAGTCTAAAAAGAACTGAACTCACTTCCTTGCTTAATGTAACCCATTTAAAGGCCTTAAAGCTTTCTAAAGCCAAAATTGTATTACGGGGCAACAATCCCTCTACTCAATTTGCATGTAAACGTACTGAATACTACAAGCCACCTCTGTGATGATATAGTTGTGTGACACTGGTTAGACAGGCAACCACGAAGGATTAATTAAATCATTTTATTCCAGTTCTTCCAGAACATATCAACAGTCCAGTTAGCATAGCCATAAGCAGATACTGTAATCCACAGCTACAAACAGCTACAAGGAACGGATCAGTGAATAATGGCGCACGGCAGTGGTGCTCAAATACCCCTTTTAAAAATTCGAATTTGGTCGAATTCGAATAGTAAATTATTCGAGGTCAGTCGAATATTCGAGTCGAATATTTTTTACTATTCGATTCGACCTCGGACTTCGAGCTCACTATTCGAGTCGGTATTCGAGCTCACTATTCGAGCTGACTATTCGAATTGGCCCAAAATAGCTTCCAACACTTGTTTTGAGGGTGAATGATGCAAGAAACATCTTTTTTTCCAAGTAACAACAGCAAGTGATTATGTGGGGATGTTCCTTTAAAAAAAAATGTGGAAAGAGAAGTTGTGTCCTTAATTTGGTTCAGTAGTGTAGTGTTACTGTATATACTTGTTCTTCTTCTTCTTTATCTTTCTTAATCTTCTTCTAGATCTTCTTCTTCTTCTTCTTCTTCTTCTTCATCATCTTCTTCTTCTTCTTCATCTTCATCTTCTTCATCTTCTTCTTCATCTTCTTCTTCTTCTTCTTCATCTTCTTCTTCTTCTTCATCTTCTTCATCTTCTTCATCTTCATCTTCTTCATCTTCATCTTCTTCATCTTCATCTTCTTCTTCATCTTCTTCATCTTCTTCATCTTCTTCATCTTCTTCTTCTTCTTCTTCATCTTCTTCTTCTTCTTCTTCATCTTCTTCATCTTCTTCTTCTTCTTCTTCATCTTCTTCATCATCTTCTTCTTCTTCTTCATCTTCATCTTCTTCATCTTCTTCTTCATCTTCTTCATCTTCTTCTTCATCTTCTTCTTCTTCATCTTCTTCTTCTTCATCTTCTTCTTCTTCTTCTTCATCTTCTTCATCATCTTCTTCTTCTTCTTCATCTTCATCTTCTTCATCTTCTTCTTCATCTTCTTCTTCTTCATCTTCTTCTTCTTCTTCATCTTCATCTTCTTCATCTTCATCTTCTTCTTCTTCATCTTCTTCTTCATCTTCTTCTTCATCTTCTCCTTCTCCTTCTTTTTCAATATCGTCTTCTTCTTCTTCTTCACGTATTTCTCTTTTCAAATTTTTTTTTAAAGAAATGCAGCTATTTTTGAGCGTAACAAATAGCTGGTGGGCGCACGCATGTTGGAAGCGCCATTGTATGTGCTCCCTGGCAGTGGAAACACAAAGACAGCAGGAGGTAAATTCAGCAGCAGGAGGAGGAGGATGAGTGTGTGGCAGCAGGCAGTCAATGAGGCAGGCAGCTCGCCGTGACATAATAGCCCTGGTACCTAGCGGTGATACCAGGGCTGTAAATAAACACAACAGGAGGTCCCAGACAGCGGTCGTGCAGCCCACATTGTGTCCAATACACAACTGGGACAACACAGTTTTCAACCCGGGCACCTCAGAAAAATTAAACCTTTTTTTTTTTTTATTGGTTTTTTTTGGTTTTGGTTTTACAACCAATATAGCTATTGTTTTGACGTAATAGCTGGTGGCAGAGTGGCAGCAGAAGGTAATTCTGTGTACCCTGGCAGTGGGAAACACAGACAGACAGCAGCAGCAGGAGGAATGGAGGAGCAGTGTGAGCAGCTATTGTTGTGACGTAATAGCTGGTGGCAGAGTGGCAGCAGACGGTAATTCTGTGTACCCTGGCAGTGGGAAACACAGACAGACAGCAGCAGCAGGAGGAATGGAGGAGCAGTGTGAGTGTGGCAGCAGGTAGGCAGCGTGACATAATAGCCCTGGTACCTAGCGGTGATACCAGGGCTGTAAATAAACACAACAGGAGGTCCCAGACAGCGGTCGTGCAGCCCACATTGTGTCCAATACACAACTGGGACAACACAGTTTTCAACCCGGGCACCTCAGAAAAATTAAACCTTTTTTTTTTTTTATTGGTTTTTTTTGGTTTTGGTTTTACAACCAATATAGCTATTGTTTTGACGTAATAGCTGGTGGCAGAGTGGCAGCAGAAGGTAATTCTGTGTACCCTGGCAGTGGGAAACACAGACAGACAGCAGCAGCAGGAGGAATGGAGGAGCAGTGTGAGCAGCTATTGTTGTGACGTAATAGCTGGTGGCAGAGTGGCAGCAGACGGTAATTCTGTGTACCCTGGCAGTGGGAAACACAGACAGACAGCAGCAGCAGGAGGAATGGAGGAGCAGTGTGAGTGTGGCAGCAGGTAGGCAGCGTGACATAATAGCCCTGGTACCTAGCGGTGATACCAGGGCTGTAAATAAACACAACAGGAGGTCCCAGACAGCGGTCGTGCAGCCCACATTGTGTCCAATACACAACTGGGACAACACAGTTTTCAACCCGGGCACCTCAGAAAAATTAAACCTTTTTTTTTTTTTATTGGTTTTTTTTGGTTTTGGTTTTACAACCAATATAGCTATTGTTTTGACGTAATAGCTGGTGGCAGAGTGGCAGCAGAAGGTAATTCTGTGTACCCTGGCAGTGGGAAACACAGACAGACAGCAGCAGCAGGAGGAATGGAGGAGCAGTGTGAGCAGCTATTGTTGTGACGTAATAGCTGGTGGCAGAGTGGCAGCAGACGGTAATTCTGTGTACCCTGGCAGTGGGAAACACAGACAGACAGCAGAAGGGCAGTACACAGCAGCAGCCCACTGTAGGTGTGAAATGTGTGGCTGCAGGCGACGTAATAGTCAAAGTGAACCAGGCTGGCTTAGTGAGCAGGAGCCAGGAGGTGGTAAAGGGTGGTAAGGCACATTAACGATGGTACTAAGTTCCGGCAGCCAGTTCATGTCCCCCTCTCGCCGACAACAGGGGCCAGGAACTCGCCTTCCACCCACGCCTGGTTCATCTTGAGAAACGTCAGTCTGTCCACAGACTTGTGAGACAGACGTGAGCGTTTCTCGGTGACCACGCCACCAGCTGCACTGAAGCAGCGCTCGGACAGCACGCTGGAAGGGGGGCAGGACAGCACTTCCAGGGCGTACTGCGCCAGCTCGCTCCAGATCTCCATGCGCTTGACCCAATACTCCATGGGATCAACAGGGGCATCGCTGTCAAGCCCGCTGTAGGACCCCATGTAGTCAGCCACCATGCGGGTCAGGCGCTGGCTGTGACCGGAGGAGGATGCTGCTGCATGCATCTCCTCTCTAGTCACTGCTGCCGGAGCCTCTACAGTCCTGTAGAGCTCGTGGCTGAGAGACAGCAGGTCTGTGGGGCGCTTGCTGCTGCTGGATGCAGGCACCTGCTGCTGCCTCTGTGCTGGCTGCTGGACAGTGGGGGTGGAAGGCTGGGGGAAGGCTTCCTCCAAGCGCTCAACAAGGGCCTGCTGCAAGCTCCTTATTTGTTGCGCTGGGTCTCCTCCTGCAGGCGGCAGGAACTGGCTCAACTTCCCCTTGAGGCGTGGGTCCAACATCATGCTGATCCAGATGTCCTCCCTCTGCTTCATCTGGATCACCCTGGGGTCCCTGCGCAGGCACGTCAGCATGTGCGCTGCCATTGGGAAGAGGCGGGCCACGTCTGCTGGCACATCGACGTCAGTGCTGTCCTCCTCATCCTCCTCCTCTGCTGCCTCATCCTCTCTCCACCCCCGCACCAACTCAGCTGCACTGCGCTGATCCCCCTCATCAGCAGCCAGGTCAGGGACCTCCACCAAGTCCTCCTCCTCCTCCCCCTCAGAGGTGGACTGTGCAGCTGCTTGCCGCTCCTGCTGGTCCAAGGCTGCCGCTCCCTGTGCCAGCAAAGCATCGAGTGCCCTGTTCAGCAGAGAAACCAGGGGCACCCACTCGCAGACCATAGCATGGTCCCTGCTCACCATGTTTGTGGCCTGCAGGAAGGGAGCCAGCACTAAGCACACCTGCTGCATGTGCCTCCAGTCATCATCGGGGACGATGGACGGGATGTTGCTGGTCTTGTCCCTTCTCTGAGCTGCGGAAACAGTGGCCAGGGCAAGGTAGTGGTTGACAGCGTGCTTCTGTTCAACCAGACGCTCCAACATCGCCAGGGTGGAGTTCCAGCGAGTCGGAACGTCAATGATCAGCCGATGGCGTGGCAGATCCAGCTCCTTTTGCACGTCTTCCAGGCTCGCACAGGCTGCAGCCGAGCGCCGGAAGTGACGCACAACGTTCCTTGCCGTTTCCAGCAGCTCGTCCATCCCCTGGTAGGTGCGCAGGAACTTCTGCACCACCAGGTTCAGCACGTGGGCAAGACAGGGGATGTGGGTCAGGTTTCCCCTGTCTATGGCAGCAACCAGATTGGCCCCATTGTCGGACACCACCTCTCCGACTCTGAGGCCTCTGGGGGTCAGCCAAATCCGCTCCTGCTCCTGGAGTTTGGCCAACACGTGGGCTGCCGTCAGCTTGGTCTTGCCAAGGCTGACCAAGTGCAGCAGCGCTTGGCAGTGGCGGGCCTTCACACTGCTGCTGAGGCGGGGGGTTTGGCCAGGTGTGGCGGAGGATGGCAGAGGATCGGAGGAACCCGCTGCAGTTCCCCTGACCCTGCGGGGTGGCACCACCCACTGTGTTGCTGCTGCTGCTGTGCCCGCTGCTGCTCTCCCATCCTCACCCCCTTCCACCAAGCTGACCCAGTGGACAGTGAAGGACAGGTAGCGGCCTGTCCCGAAGCGGCTGCTCCAGGAGTCCATGGTGACGTGGACCCTTTCACCAACCGCGTGCTCCAGCCCTCGCTCCACATTGGCCATCACAAAGCGGTGCAGTGCAGGAATGGCCTTGCGGGCGAAGAAGTGTCTGCTGGGGAGCTGCCAGTCTGGGGCTGCACAAGCAAGCAGCGCCCGCATGTCGCTCCCCTCCTGCACGAGCGTGTACGGCAGGAGTTGGGAGCACATGGCCCGTGCCAGCAAGCCGTTCAGCTGCCGCACGCGACGGCTGCTGGGAGGCAGAGCCCTAACCACCCCCTGGAAGGACTCGCTCAAAAGGCTCTGGCGTGCCTTTTTGCTGGCACGGGAATCAGCAGACGGAGCAGAGGAGGCCAATGAGGACTGGCTGCCAGAACAGGCCTCAGTGTCGGCGGCAGGAGTTGCAGAGGGGGGAGGAGCAGGGCGTTTCCGCACTCCTGCTGGTGCTGCTGGAGGAGCAGGAGGGCGGGTGGCTGCTGTTGCTGCTGCTGCTGCTGAAGGCTGTGCAGTGATGGGATTGGTGCCACTGCCAGCACCAGATGCCTTCAGCCTCTGGAACTCCTCATGCTGGTGGAAGTGTTTCGCAGAAAGGTGGTTGATCAGCGAGCTGGTGCTGAACTTCAAGGGGTCTGCACCTCTGCTCAACTTCCGCTGACAGTGGTTGCAAGTGGCGTACTTGCTGTACACTGTGGGCATGGTGAAAAACCGCCAGATTGGTGACAAAAACATCCCCCTACGGCATGGAAGCGCTGCTGCCTGTTTCCCTGTGGTGGTTGGGGGGGGGGGGGGGGTCTTGGGTGCGGCTGGTGGTGGTACTGGCTGATGCTGCTGCTGCTGCTGCTGAGCCTGAGACACCAGCAGGCTGTGGGACGCTGCCAATGCTTGCAATGATGCGCCTCCTTGCAAGGCCCACAACCGCATCCTCCTCCTCCTCCTCAGAGCTGCTGAGGACGACATCCTCTGGATGTGTTGGCACCCAGTCTCTGTCTGTCACCGGGTCATCATCATCATGCCCCTCCTGAAACATGTCCTGCTCTGATGATGACCCCCCAAACTCCTCTGCTGATGCATGGATGGGACGCTTGACTGTCGCCACAGTCTTGCTGTCCAATCCCTCCTCCCCCAAAGTGCCCATCAGCATCTCCTCCTCCAAATCGCCAACAACAGCATTCAATTGACTCATCATGCCTGGGGTCAAAAGAGTGCTGAATGAGAGGTCGGCGACTGACGGTGAACTGGCCTCCTCCCCAGACCCTGCTGGGCGGCTGCTGCGAACAGGGGTGGTGGTGGTGGTGGTGGTGAGGGTGGAGGCCTCGGATGCAGAGCTGATGGCGGGCTGCTCATCCTCCGTCATGAGTTGCACCACAGTGTCTGCATCCTTTTCCTCAATGGGACGTTTCCGACCCGGCTGGAGGAAAATGGGAGCAGGTGCTACACGCTGCTGCTGCTGTGTCTCTGCAGCGTGAGTTGCAGATGCTCCTCCTGGGCGGCGCCCAAGGCGTCCACGGCCAGTGGCTATGGGAGGAATGTTAGCCACTGACGCTGCTGCTGCTGCTGCGGAACTGTGCATGGTGGCGCGCCCGCGGCCGCGGCTTGCCACAATGCTGCTCCCTCTCTTCCTGATTCCCTTGCTGCCCTTCCCCTTGCCCAAACCGCGCTGGCTGCCACTTCCAGACATCTTCAATGTTTTGGGCGTATAGACAAAAGTTTTGTAAAAGGGCGGGTGAAAAGTGGGGTACTTTAATGGAGTGGGTTGGTTGGTGAGGTGACTGAGTGAGTGTCCCCTAGTACAGTAAGTAAGTATTAACAGTCAGGAAGTACAACTAGCAGTTACAATAATCAGTAGTAGTAATCACAAGTAAATTTAGTGTGTGTACACTCAGACAGTGAGTGCACGCACGCAGGAGCTAGTAGCCTATGGACACAGTGACTGAGTGTCCTAGACTCCTAGTACGGTAAGAGTAAGTAAGTAGTAACAGTAAGTAGAACTAACTAATAACAATAATCAATCAGCGATCAGAAGGAAATGGAGTGTGGGTGGTGTGTGTGTACACTCAGACAGTGAGTGCACGCACGCAGGAGCTAGTAGCCTATGGACACAGTGACTGAGTGTCCTAGACTCCTAGTACAGTAAGAGTAAGTAAGTAGTAACAGTAAGTAGAACTAACTAATAACAATAATCAATCAGCGATCAGAAGGAAATGGAGTGTGGGTGGTGTGTGTACACTCAGACAGTGAGTGCACGCACGCAGGAGCTAGTAGCCTATGGACACAGTGACTGGGTGTCCTAGACTCCTAGTACAGTAAGAGTAAGTAAGTAGTAACAGTAAGTAGTAGAACTAACTAATAACAATAATCAATCAGCGATCAGAAGGAAATGGAGTGTGGGTGGTGTGTGTACACTCAGACAGTGAGTGCACGCACGCAGGAGCTAGTAGCCTATGGACACAGTGACTGAGTGTCCTAGACTCCTAGTACAGTAAGTAGTAACAGTAAGTAGTAGAACTAACTAATAACAATAATCAATCAGCGATCAGAAGGAAATGGAGTGTGGGTGGTGTGTGTACACTCAGACAGTGAGTGCACGCACGCAGGAGCTAGTAGCCTATGGACACAGTGACTGAGTGTCCTAGACTCCTAGTACAGTAAGAGTAAGTAAGTAGTAACAGTAAGTAGAACTAACTAATAACAATAATCAATCAGCGATCAGAAGGAAATGGAGTGTGGGTGGTGTGTGTACACTCAGACAGTGAGTGCACGCACGCAGGAGCTAGTAGCCTATGGACACAGTGACTGGGTGTCCTAGACTCCTAGTACAGTAAGAGTAAGTAAGTAGTAACAGTAAGTAGTAGAACTAACTAATAACAATAATCAATCAGCGATCAGAAGGAAATGGAGTGTGGGTGGTGTGTGTACACTCAGACAGTGAGTGCACGCACGCAGGAGCTAGTAGCCTATGGACACAGTGACTGAGTGTCCTAGACTCCTAGTACAGTAAGTAGTAACAGTAAGTAGTAGAACTAACTAATAACAATAATCAATCAGCGATCAGAAGGAAATGGAGTGTGGGTGGTGTGTGTACACTCAGACAGTGAGTGCACGCACGCAGGAGCTAGTAGCCTATGGACACAGTGACTGAGTGTCCTAGACTCCTAGTACAGTAAGTAGTAACAGTAAGTAGTAGAACTAACTAATAACAATAATCAATCAGCGATCAGAAGGAAATGGAGTGTGGGTGGTGTGTGTACACTCAGACAGTGAGTGCACGCACGCAGGAGCTAGTAGCCTATGGACACAGTGACTGAGTGTCCTAGACTCCTAGTACAGTAAGAGTAAGTAGTAACAGTAAGTAGAACTAACTAATAACAATAATCAATCAGCGATCAGAAGGAAATGGAGTGTGGGTGGTGTGTGTACACTCAGACAGTGAGTGCACGCACGCAGGAGCTAGTAGCCTATGGACACAGTGACTGGGTGTCCTAGACTCCTAGTACAGTAAGAGTAAGTAAGTAGTAACAGTAAGTAGTAGAACTAACTAATAACAATAATCAATCAGCGATCAGAAGGAAATGGAGTGTGGGTGGTGTGTGTACACTCAGACAGTGAGTGCACGCACGCAGGAGCTAGTAGCCTATGGACACAGTGACTGAGTGTCCTAGACTCCTAGTACAGTAAGTAGTAACAGTAAGTAGTAGAACTAACTAATAACAATAATCAATCAGCGATCAGAAGGAAATGGAGTGTGGGTGGTGTGTGTACACTCAGACAGTGAGTGCACGCACGCAGGAGCTAGTAGCCTATGGACACAGTGACTGAGTGTCCTAGACTCCTAGTACAGTAAGAGTAAGTAAGTAGTAACAGTAAGTAGAACTAACTAATAACAATAATCAATCAGCGATCAGAAGGAAATGGAGTGTGGGTGTGTGTACACTCAGACAGTGAGTGCACGCACGCAGGAGCTAGTAGCCTATGAACACAGTGACTGAGTGTCCTAGACTCCTAGTACAGTAAGAGTAAGTAGTAACAGTAAGTAGAACTAACTAATTACAATAATCAATCAGCGATCAGAAGGAAATAGAGTGTGTGTTGTGTGTGTACACTCAGACAGTGAGTGCGCACACGCAGGAGCTAGTAGCCTATATGAACAGTGACAGTGAGTGTCCCTACGGGTACAGTAAGAGTAAGTAGTAAGTAAGTACAACTAACAATAATCTATCAGTAATCAGAAGGAAATAGAGTGTGTGTACACACAGACGGTGAGTGAGTGCACACACGCAGGAGCTAGCTAGTAGCCTATAAACAGTGACAGTCAGTGAGTGTCCTACTCCTAGTACAGTATAACTACAATACTATTAGTAAAGGACAGCAGAAATACTGGTATAGATGATGAGAGAAATAAACAGAGGACAGCTGCCCACAGAGGCAAGGCCCCCCTGAGGCCTAAACCTGTAAGCTTGCAGCAGCTGCCTGTCTCTAATGTAACACACAAGCTACTAACTAAAATACAATGTCTATCTAAATAACAACAATACAGGTGTATATGGCAGGTGTAGGTGAGCAAAAACGCTAGGTAAATGAACACAATAGAGCACTTGCTAAGCCAAAGCACAAAGGAGCAGATCTCTCTCTGTACAAGTCTCAGGCAAGCATGGAAAACCCGAACATGGCGGCCGCTATTTATAGGGTAGGGGCTGGCCAGGGTCCCCCTCTGTGATTGGCTGCCGTCAGAGGGCCTGGGAGCCCTCTGATTGGCTCTAAGCACATCAATCTGGGCTATGACGCTATTCGAGCTCGGTACCGAGCTCGAATAGCGCCGGTTTGCTCGAATAGCTCGAATAGTGAATGGGCTATTCGAGTGTTCTCGAATAGCCCATTCGAATAGCTACAGCTATTCGGAGCTCGAATACCGAGCTCGAATAGCTGAAAAAGAGCTCGAATATTCGAGCTACTCGAATATTCGAGCTCTGCTGAGCACCACTAGCGCACGGCGCCTATGCATAAAAATGGCACCGCGTTAAAAAGATACGCTTATCGCTAT